>NW_026696374.1:0-83641 GCF_030435755.1 Ochotona princeps | reverse complement strand
GCACTCAAAGGGCACTAAGCATAGAGTGTGAAAACTGAGTTTCCTTGAGAGCTGCTTGGAAGCCTGATGGTGTGTGAAGTTAGTGAGCCAAATGCAGTTGTTTTCCCACAAGAACCACTCGGCTGATCCTTCTTCAATATGCCCTTCATCAACATGCAGTGTTTCCTTGATTGAATTAGCTCTCACACCAATATTTGCGTCTAGAGCCTTTGCATTGAGGGCTATCTGAAAACGGCTGTGGCGCTGAAGTTGCCTGTGAATGTGGAGTTGGTGGCATGTGAAACCCGCATGTGGAGCATTCGTTTCTGTGGGATGCTGACCAAGCTTCATTTCAGTCCTAGGCACACAAAGAGCACTAAGCATAGAGTGTGACAACTGAGTTTCCTTGAGAGCTGCTTGGAAGCCTGATGGTGTGTGAAGTTAGTGAGCCAAATGGAGTTGTTCTCCCACAAGAACCACTCGGCTGATCCTTCTTCAATATGCCCTTCACCAACATGCAGTGTTTCCTTGATTGAATTAGCTCTCACACCAATATTTGCGTCTAGAGCCTTTGCATTGAGGGCTATCTGAAAACGGCTGTGGCGCTGAAGTTGCCTGTGAATGTGGAGTTGGTGGCATGTGAAACCCGCATGTCGAGCATTCGTTTGTGTGGGATGTTCTACCAGGTTCATTCCTAGATTATGCACTCAAAGGGCACTAAGCATAGAGTGTGAAAACTGAGTTTCCTTGAGAGCTGCTTGGAAGCCTGATGGTGTGTGAAGTTAGTGAGCCAAATGGAGTTGTTCTCCCACAAGAACCACTCGGCTGATCCTTCTTCAATATGCCCTTCACCAACATGCAGTGTTTCCTTGATTGAATTAGCTCTCACACCAATATTTGCGTCTAGAGCCTTTGCATTGAGGGCTATCTGAAAACGGCTGTGGCGCTGAAGTTGCCTGTGAATGTGGAGTTGGTGGCATGTGAAACCCGCATGTGGAGCATTCGTTTGTGTGGGATGCTGACCAAGCTTCATTTCAGTCCTAGGCACTCAAAGGGCACTAAGCATAGAGTGTGCAACCTGAGTTTCCTTGAGAGCTGCTTGGAAGCCTGATGGTGTGTGAAGTTAGTGAGCCAAATGGAGTTGTTCTCCCACAAGAACCACTCGGCTGATCCTTCTTCAATATGCCCTTCACCAACATGCAGTGTTTCCTTGATTGAATTAGCTCTCACACCAATATTTGCGTCTAGAGCCTTTGCATTGAGGGCTATCTGAAAACGGCTGTGGCGCTGAAGTTGCCTGTGAATGTGGAGTTGGTGGCATGTGAAACCCGCATGTGGAGCATTCGTTTGTGTGGGATGCTGACCAAGCTTCATTTCAGTCCTAGGCACTCAAAGGGCACTAAGCATAGAGTGTGAAAACTGAGTTTCCTTGAGAGTTGCTTGGAAGCCTGATGGTGTGTGAAGTTAGTGAGCCAAATGGAGTTGTTCTCCCACAAGAACCACTCGGCTGATCCTTCTTCAATATGCCCTTCACCAACATGCAGTGTTTCCTTGATTGAATTAGCTCTCACACCAATATTTGCGTCTAGAGCCTTTGCATTGAGGGCTATCTGAAAACGGCTGTGGCTCTGAAGTTGCCTGTGAATGTGGAGTTGGTGGCATGTGAAACCCGCATGTCCAGCATTCGTTTGTGTGGGATGTTCCACCAGGTTCATTCCTAGATTATGCACTCAAAGGGCACTAAGCATAGAGTGTGAAAACTGAGTTTCCTTGAGAGCTGCTTGGAAGCCTGATGGTGTGTGAAGTTAGTGAGCCAAATGGAGTTGTTCTCCCACAAGAACCACTCGGCTGATCCTTCTTCAATATGCCCTTCACCAACATGCAGTGTTTCCTTGATTGAATTAGCTCTCACACCAATATTTGCGTCTAGAGCCTTTGCATTGAGGGCTATCTGAAAACGGCTGTGGCGCTGAAGTTGCCTGTGAATGTGGAGTTGGTGGCATGTGAAACCCGCATGTGGAGCATTCGTTTCTGTGGGATGCTCTCCCATATTCATTTTCATCCTAGCCACTCAAAGGGCACTAAGCATAGAGTGTGAAAACTGAGTTTCCTTGAGAGCTGCTTGGAAGCCTGATGGTGTGTGAAGTTAGTGAGCCAAATGGAGTTGTTCTCCCACAAGAACCACTCGGCTGATCCTTCTTCAATATGCCCTTCATCAACATGCAGTGTTTCCTTGATTGAATTAGCTCTCACACCAATATTTGCGTCTAGAGCCTTTGCATTGAGGGCTATCTGAAAACGGCTGTGGCGCTGAAGTTGCCTGTGAATGTGGAGTTGGTGGCATGTGAAACCCGCATGTGGAGCATTCGTTTGTGTGGGATGCTGACCAAGCTTCATTTCAGTCCTAGGCACACAAAGAGCACTAAGCATAGAGTGTGAAAACTGAGTTTCCTTGAGAGCTGCTTGGAAGCCTGATGGTGTGTGAAGTTAGTGAGCCAAATGGAGTTGTTCTCCCACAAGAACCACTCGGCTGATCCTTCTTCAATATGCCCTTCACCAACATGCAGTGTTTCCTTGATTGAATTAGCTCTCACACCAATATTTGCGTCTAGAGCCTTTGCATTGAGGGCTATCTGAAAACGGCTGTGGCGCTGAAGTTGCCTGTGAATGTGCAGTTGGTGGCATGTGAAACCCGCATGTCGAGCATTCGTTTGTGTGGGATGTTCCACCAGGTTCATTCCTAGATTATGCACTCAAAGGGCACTAAGCATAGAGTGTGAAAACTGAGTTTCCTTGAGAGCTGCTTGGAAGCCTGATGGTGTGTGAAGTTAGTGAGCCAAATGGAGTTGTTCTCCCACAAGAACCACTCGGCTGATCCTTCTTCAATATGCCCTTCACCAACATGCAGTGTTTCCTTGATTGAATTAGCTCTCACACCAATATTTGCGTCTAGAGCCTTTGCATTGAGGGCTATCTGAAAACGGCTGTGGCGCTGAAGTTGCCTGTGAATGTGGAGTTGGTGGCATGTGAAACCCGCATGTGGAGCATTCGTTTCTGTGGGATGCTCTCCCATATTCATTTTCATCCTAGGCACTCAAAGGGCACTAAGCATAGAGTGTGAAAACTGAGTTTCCTTGAGAGCTGCTTGGAAGCCTGATGGTGTGTGAAGTTAGTGAGCCAAATGCAGTTGTTCTCCCACAAGAACCACTCGGCTGATCCTTCTTCAATATGCCCTTCATCAACATGCAGTGTTTCCTTGATTGAATTATCTCTCACACCAATATTTGCGTCTAGAGCCTTTGCATTGAGGGCTATCTGAAAACGGCTGTGGCGCTGAAGTTGCCTGTGAATGTGGAGTTGGTGGCATGTGAAACCCGCATGTGGAGCATTCGTTTGTGTGGGATGCTGACCAAGCTTCATTTCAGTCCTAGGCACACAAAGAGCACTAAGCATAGAGTGTGACAACTGAGTTTCCTTGAGAGCTGCTTGGAAGCCTGATGGTGTGTGAAGTTAGTGAGCCAAATGGAGTTGTTCTCCCACAAGAACCACTCGGCTGATCCTTCTTCAATATGCCCTTCACCAACATGCAGTGTTTCCTTGATTGAATTAGCTCTCACACCAATATTTGCGTCTAGAGCCTTTGCATTGAGGGCTATCTGAAAACGGCTGTGGCGCTGAAGTTGCCTGTGAATGTGGAGTTGGTGGCATGTGAAACCCGCATGTCGAGCATTCGTTTGTGTGGGATGTTCCACCAGGTTCATTCTTAGATTATGCACTCAAAGGGCACTAAGCATAGAGTGTGAAACCTGAGTTTCCTTGAGAGCTGCTTGGAAGCCTGATGGTGTGTGAAGTTAGTGAGCCAAATGGAGTTGTTCTCCCACAAGAACCACTCGGCTGATCCTTCTTCAATATGCCCTTCACCAACATGCAGTGTTTCCTTGATTGAATTAGCTCTCACACCAATATTTGCGTCTAGAGCCTTTGCATTGAGGGCTATCTGAAAACGGCTGTGGCGCTGAAGTTGCCTGTGAATGTGGAGTTGGTGGCATGTGAAACCCGCATGTGGAGCATTCGTTTGTGTGGGATGCTGACCAAGCTTCATTTCAGTCCTAGGCACTCAAAGGGCACTAAGCATAGAGTGTGAAAACTGAGTTTCCTTGAGAGTTGCTTGGAAGCCTGATGGTGTGTGAAGTTAGTGAGCCAAATGGAGTTGTTCTCCCACAAGAACCACTCGGCTGATCCTTCTTCAATATGCCCTTCACCAACATGCAGTGTTTCCTTGATTGAATTAGCTCTCACACCAATATTTGCGTCTAGAGCCTTTGCATTGAGGGCTATCTGAAAACGGCTGTGGCGCTGAAGTTGCCTGTGAATGTGGAGTTGGTGGCATGTGAAACCCGCATGTCCAGCATTCGTTTGTGTGGGATGTTCCACCAGGTTCATTCCTAGATTATGCACTCAAAGGGCACTAAGCATAGAGTGTGAAAACTGAGTTTCCTTGAGAGCTGCTTGGAAGCCTGATGGTGTGTGAAGTTAGTGAGCCAAATGGAGTTGTTCTCCCACAAGAACCACTCGGCTGATCCTTCTTCAATATGCCCTTCACCAACATGCAGTGTTTCCTTGATTGAATTAGCTCTCACACCAATATTTGCGTCTAGAGCCTTTGCATTGAGGGCTATCTGAAAACGGCTGTGGCGCTGAAGTTGCCTGTGAATGTGGAGTTGGTGGCATGTGAAACCCGCATGTGGAGCATTCGTTTCTGTGGGATGCTCTCCCATATTCATTTTCATCCTAGCCACTCAAAGGGCACTAAGCATAGAGTGTGAAAACTGAGTTTCCTTGAGAGCTGCTTGGAAGCCTGATGGTGTGTGAAGTTAGTGAGCCAAATGGAGTTGTTCTCCCACAAGAACCACTCGGCTGATCCTTCTTCAATATGCCCTTCATCAACATGCAGTGTTTCCTTGATTGAATTAGCTCTCACACCAATATTTGCGTCTAGAGCCTTTGCATTGAGGGCTATCTGAAAACGGCTGTGGCGCTGAAGTTGCCTGTCAATGTGGAGTTGGTGGCATGTGAAACCCGCATGTGGAGCATTCGTTTGTGTGGGATGCTGACCAAGCTTCATTTCAGTCCTAGGCACACAAAGAGCACTAAGCATAGAGTGTGAAAACTGAGTTTCCTTGAGAGCTGCTTGGAAGCCTGATGGTGTGTGAAGTTAGTGAGCCAAATGGAGTTGTTCTCCCACAAGAACCACTCGGCTGATCCTTCTTCAATATGCCCTTCACCAACATGCAGTGTTTCCTTGATTGAATTAGCTCTCACACCAATATTTGCGTCTAGAGCCTTTGCATTGAGGGCTATCTGAAAACGGCTGTGGCGCTGAAGTTGCCTGTGAATGTGGAGTTGGTGGCATGTGAAACCCGCATGTCGAGCATTCGTTTGTGTGGGATGTTCCACCAGGTTCATTCCTAGATTATGCACTCAAAGGGCACTAAGCATAGAGTGTGAAAACTGAGTTTCCTTGAGAGCTGCTTGGAAGCCTGATGGTGTGTGAAGTTAGTGAGCCAAATGGAGTTGTTCTCCCACAAGAACCACTCGGCTGATCCTTCTTCAATATGCCCTTCACCAACATGCAGTGTTTCCTTGATTGAATTAGCTCTCACACCAATATTTGCGTCTAGAGCCTTTGCATTGAGGGCTATCTGAAAACGGCTGTGGCGCTGAAGTTGCCTGTGAATGTGGAGTTGGTGGCATGTGAAACCCGCATGTGGAGCATTCGTTTCTGTGGGATGCTCTCCCATATTCATTTTCATCCTAGGCACTCAAAGGGCACTAAGCATAGAGTGTGAAAACTGAGTTTCCTTGAGAGCTGCTTGGAAGCCTGATGGTGTGTGAAGTTAGTGAGCCAAATGCAGTTGTTCTCCCACAAGAACCACTCGGCTGATCCTTCTTCAATATGCCCTTCATCAACATGCAGTGTTTCCTTGATTGAATTATCTCTCACACCAATATTTGCGTCTAGAGCCTTTGCATTGAGGGCTATCTGAAAACGGCTGTGGCGCTGAAGTTGCCTGTGAATGTGGAGTTGGTGGCATGTGAAACCCGCATGTGGAGCATTCGTTTGTGTGGGATGCTGACCAAGCTTCATTTCAGTCCTAGGCACACAAAGAGCACTAAGCATAGAGTGTGACAACTGAGTTTCCTTGAGAGCTGCTTGGAAGCCTGATGGTGTGTGAAGTTAGTGAGCCAAATGGAGTTGTTCTCCCACAAGAACCACTCGGCTGATCCTTCTTCAATATGCCCTTCACCAACATGCAGTGTTTCCTTGATTGAATTAGCTCTCACACCAATATTTGCGTCTAGAGCCTTTGCATTGAGGGCTATCTGAAAACGGCTGTGGCGCTGAAGTTGCCTGTGAATGTGGAGTTGGTGGCATGTGAAACCCGCATGTCGAGCATTCGTTTGTGTGGGATGTTCCACCAGGTTCATTCTTAGATTATGCACTCAAAGGGCACTAAGCATAGAGTGTGAAACCTGAGTTTCCTTGAGAGCTGCTTGGAAGCCTGATGGTGTGTGAAGTTAGTGAGCCAAATGGAGTTGTTCTCCCACAAGAACCACTCGGCTGATCCTTCTTCAATATGCCCTTCACCAACATGCAGTGTTTCCTTGATTGAATTAGCTCTCACACCAATATTTGCGTCTAGAGCCTTTGCATTGAGGGCTATCTGAAAACGGCTGTGGCGCTGAAGTTGCCTGTGAATGTGGAGTTGGTGGCATGTGAAACCCGCATGTGGAGCATTCGTTTGTGTGGGATGCTGACCAAGCTTCATTTCAGTCCTAGGCACTCAAAGGGCACTAAGCATAGAGTGTGCAACCTGAGTTTCCTTGAGAGCTGCTTGGAAGCCTGATGGTGTGTGAAGTTAGTGAGCCAAATGGAGTTGTTCTCCCACAAGAACCACTCGGCTGATCCTTCTTCAATATGCCCTTCACCAACATGCAGTGTTTCCTTGATTGAATTAGCTCTCACACCAATATTTGCGTCTAGAGCCTTTGCATTGAGGGCTATCTGAAAACGGCTGTGGCGCTGAAGTTGCCTGTGAATGTGGAGTTGGTGGCATGTGAAACCCGCATGTGGAGCATTCGTTTGTGTGGGATGCTGACCAAGCTTCATTTCAGTCCTAGGCACTCAAAGGGCACTAAGCATAGAGTGTGAAAACTGAGTTTCCTTGAGAGCTGCTTGGAAGCCTGATGGTGTGTGAAGTTAGTGAGCCAAATGGAGTTGTTCTCCCACAAGAACCACTCGGCTGATCCTTCTTCAATATGCCCTTCACCAACATGCAGTGTTTCCTTGATTGAATTAGCTCTCACACCAATATTTGCGTCTAGAGCCTTTGCATTGAGGGCTATCTGAAAACGGCTGTGGCGCTGAAGTTGCCTGTGAATGTGGAGTTGGTGGCATGTGAAACCCGCATGTGGAGCATTCGTTTGTGTGGGATGCTGACCAAGCTTCATTTCAGTCCTAGGCACTCAAAGGGCACTAAGCATAGAGTGTGAAAACTGAGTTTCCTTGAGAGCTGCTTGGAAGCCTGATGGTGTGTGAAGTTAGTGAGCCAAATGGAGTTGTTCTCCCACAAGAACCACTCGGCTGATCCTTCTTCAATATGCCCTTCACCAACATGCAGTGTTTCCTTGATTGAATTAGCTCTCACACCAATATTTGCGTCTAGAGCCTTTGCATTGAGGGCTATCTGAAAACGGCTGTGGCGCTGAAGTTGCCTGTGAATGTGGAGTTGGTGGCATGTGAAACCCGCATGTGGAGCATTCGTTTCTGTGGGATGCTCTCCCATATTCATTTTCATCCTAGGCACTCAAAGGGCACTAAGCATAGAGTGTGCAACCTGAGTTTCCTTGAGAGCTGCTTGGAAGCCTGATGGTGTGTGAAGTTAGTGAGCCAAATGCAGTTGTTCTCCCACAAGAACCACTCGGCTGATCCTTCTTCAATATGCCCTTCATCAACATGCAGTGTTTCCTTGATTGAATTAGCTCTCACACCAATATTTGCGTCTAGAGCCTTTGCATTGAGGGCTATCTGAAAACGGCTGTGGCGCTGAAGTTGCCTGTGAATGTGGAGTTGGTGGCATGTGAAACCCGCATGTGGAGCATTCGTTTGTGTGGGATGCTGACCAAGCTTCATTTCAGTCCTAGGCACACAAAGAGCACTAAGCATAGAGTGTGACAACTGAGTTTCCTTGAGAGCTGCTTGGAAGCCTGATGGTGTGTGAAGTTAGTGAGCCAAATGGAGTTGTTCTCCCACAAGAACCACTCGGCTGATCCTTCTTCAATATGCCCTTCACCAACATGCAGTGTTTCCTTGATTGAATTAGCTCTCACACCAATATTTGCGTCTAGAGCCTTTGCATTGAGGGCTATCTGAAAACGGCTGTGGCGCTGAAGTTGCCTGTGAATGTGGAGTTGGTGGCATGTGAAACCCGCATGTCGAGCATTCGTTTGTGTGGGATGTTCTACCAGGGTCATTCCTAGATTATGCACTCAAAGGGCACTAAGCATAGAGTGTGAAAACTGAGTTTCCTTGAGAGCTGCTTGGAAGCCTGATGGTGTGTGAAGTTAGTGAGCCAAATGGAGTTGTTCTCCCACAAGAACCACTCGGCTGATCCTTCTTCAATATGCCCTTCACCAACATGCAGTGTTTCCTTGATTGAATTAGCTCTCACACCAATATTTGCGTCTAGAGCCTTTGCATTGAGGGCTATCTGAAAACGGCTGTGGCGCTGAAGTTGCCTGTGAATGTGGAGTTGGTGGCATGTGAAACCCGCATGTGGAGCATTCGTTTGTGTGGGATGCTGTCCAAGCTTCATTTCAGTCCTAGGCGCACAAAGGGCACTAAGCATAGAGTGTGAAAACTGAGTTTCCTTGAGAGCTGCTTGGAAGCCTGATGGTGTGTGAAGTTAGTGAGCCAAATGGAGTTGTTCTCCCACAAGAACCACTCGGCTGATCCTTCTTCAATATGCCCTTCACCAACATGCAGTGTTTCCTTGATTGAATTAGCTCTCACACCAATATTTGCGTCTAGAGCCTTTGCATTGAGGGCTATCTGAAAACAACGGCTGTGGCGCTGAAGTTTCCTGTGAATGTGGAGTTGGTGCCATGTGAAACCCGCATGTGGAGCATTCGTTTGTGTGGGATGGTCTACCAGGTTCATTCCTAGATAATGCACTCAAAGGGCACTAAGCATAGAGTGTGAAAACTGAGTTTCCTTGAGAGCTGCTTGGAAGCCTGATGGTGTGTGAAGTTAGTGAGCCAAATGGAGTTGTTCTCCCACAAGAACCACTCGGCTGATCCTTCTTCAATATGCCCTTCACCAACATGCAGTGTTTCCTTGATTGAATTAGCTCTCACACCAATATTTGCGTCTAGAGCCTTTGCATTGAGGGCTATCTGAAAACGGCTGTGGCGCTGAAGTTGCCTGTGAATGTGGAGTTGGTGGCATGTGAAACCCGCATGTGGAGCATTCGTTTGTGTGGGATGCTGACCAAGCTTCATTTCAGTCCTAGGCACACAAAGGGCACTAAGCATAGAGTGTGCAACCTGAGTTTCCTTGAGAGCTGCTTGGAAGCCTGATGGTGTGTGAAGTTAGTGAGCCAAATGGAGTTGTTCTCCCACAAGAACCACTCGGCTGATCCTTCTTCAATATGCCCTTCACCAACATGCAGTGTTTCCTTGATTGAATTAGCTCTCACACCAATATTTGCGTCTAGAGCCTTTGCATTGAGGGCTACCTGAAAACGGCTGTGGCGCTGAAGTTGCTTGTGAATGTGGAGTTGGTGGCATGTGAAACCCGCATGTGGAGCATTCGTTTGTGTGGGATGCTGACCAAGCTTCATTTCAGTCCTAGGCACACAAAGGGCACTAAGCATAGAGTGTGAAACCTGAGTTTCCTTGAGAGCTGGTTGGAAGCCTGATGGTGTGTGAAGTTAGTGAGCCAAATGGAGTTGTTCTCCCACAAGAACCACTCGGCTGATCCTTCTTCAATATGCCCTTCACCAACATGCAGTGTTTCTTTGATTGAATTAGCTCTCACACCAATATTTGCGTCTAGAGCCTTTGCATTGAGGGCTATCTGAAAACGGCTGTGGCGCTGAACTTGCCTGTGAATGTGGAGTTGGTGGCATGTGAAACCCGCATGTGGAGCATTCGTTTGTGTGGGATGCTGACCAAGCTTCATTTCAGTCCTAGGCACACAAAGGGCACTAAGCATAGAGTGTGAAACCTGAGTTTCCTTGAGAGCTGCTTGGAAGCCTGATGGTGTGTGAAGTTAGTGAGCCAAATGGAGTTGTTCTCACACAAGAACCACTCGGCTGATCCTTCTTCAATATGGCCTTCACCAACATGCAGTGTTTCCTTGATTAAATTAGCTCTCACACCAATATTTGCGTCTAGAGCCTTTGCATTGAGGGCTATCTGAAAACGGCTGTGGCGCTGAAGTTGCCTGTGAATGTGGAGTTGGTGGCATGTGAAACCCGCATGTGGAGCATTCGTTTGTGTGGGATGCTGACCAAGCTTCATTTCAGTCCTAGGCACACAAAGGGCACTAAGCATAGAGTGTGAAACCTGAGTTTCCTTGAGAGCTGCTTGGAAGCCTGATGGTGTGTGAAGTTAGTGAGCCAAATGGAGTTGTTCTCCCACAAGAACCACTCCCCTGATCGTTCTTCAATATGCCCTTCACCAACATGCAGTGTTTCTTTGATTGAATTAGCTCTCACACCAATATTTGCGTCTAGAGCCTTTGCATTGAGGGCTATCTGAAAACGGCTGTGGCGCTGAAGTTGCCTGTGAATGTGGAGTTGGTGGCATGTGAAACCCGCATGTGGAGCATTCGTTTGTGTGGGATACTCTACCAGGTTCATTTCAGTCCTAGGCACACAAAGGGCACTAAGCATAGAGTGTGAAACCTGAGTTTCCTTGAGAGCTGCTTGGAAGCCTGATGGTGTGTGAAGTTAGTGAGCCAAATGGAGTTGTTCTCCCACAAGAACAACTCGGCTGATCCTTCTTCAATATGTCCTTCACCAACATGCAGTGTTTCCTTGATTGAATTAGCTCTCACACCAATATTTGCGTCTAGAGCCTTTGCATTGAGGGCTATCTGAAAACGGCTGTGGCGCTGAAGTTGCTTGTGAATGTGGAGTTGGTGGCATGTGAAACCCGCATGTGGAGCATTCGTTTGTGTGGGATGGTCTACCAGGTTCATTCCTAGATAATGCACTCACAGGGCACTAAGCATAGAGTGTGAAAACTGAGTTTCCTTGAGAGCTGCTTGGAAGCCTGATGGTGTGTGAAGTTAGTGAGCCAAATGGAGTTGTTCTCCCACAAGAACCACTCGGCTGATCCTTCTTCAATATGCCCTTCACCAACATGCAGTGTTTCCTTGATTGAATTAGCTCTCACACCAATATTTGCGTCTAGAGCCTTTGCATTGAGGGCTATCTGAAAACGGCTGTGGCGCTGAACTTGCCTGTGAATGTGGAGTTGGTGGCATGTGAAACCCGCATGTGGAGCATTCGTTTGTGTGGGATGCTGACCAAGCTTCATTTCAGTCCTAGGCACTCAAAGGGCACTAAGCATAGAGTGTGAAACCTGAGTTTCCTTGAGAGCTGCTTGGAAGCCTGATGGTGTGTGAAGTTAGTGAGCCAAATGGAGTTGTTCTCCCACAAGAACCACTCGGCTGATCCTTCTTCAATATGCCCTTCACCAACATGCAGTGTTTCCTTGATTGAATTAGCTCTCACACCAATATTTGCGTCTAGAGCCTTTGCATTGAGGGCTACCTGAAAACGGCTGTGGCGCTGAAGTTGCCTGTGAATGTGGAGTTGGTGGCATGTGAAACCCGCATGTGGAGCATTCGTTTCTGTGGGATGCTGACCAAGCTTCATTTCAGTCCTAGGCACTCAAAGGGCACTAAGCATAGAGTGTGAAAACTGAGTTTCCTTGAGAGCTGCTTGGAAGCCTGATGGTGTGTGAAGTTAGTGAGCCAAATGGAGTTGTTCTCCCACAAGAACCACTCGGCTGATCCTTCTTCAATATGCCCTTCACCAACATGCAGTGTTTCCTTGATTGAATTAGCTCTCACACCAATATTTGCGTCTAGAGCCTTTGCATTGAGGGCTATCTGAAAACGGCTGTGGCGCTGAAGTTGCCTGTGAATGTGGAGTTGGTGGCATGTGAAACCCGCATGTGGAGCAATCGTTTGTGTGGGATGCTGACCAAGCTTCATTTCAGTCCTAGGAACACAAAAGGCACTAAGCATAGAGTGTGAAACCTGAGTTTACTTGAGAGCTGCTTGGAAGCCTGATGGTGTGTGAAGTTAGTGAGCCAAATGGAGTTGTTCTCCCACAAGAACCACTCGGCTGATCCTTCTTCAATATGCCCTTCACCAACATGCAGTGTTTCCTTGATTGAATTAGCTCTCACACCAATATTTGCGTCTAGAGCCTTTGCATTGAGGGCTATCTGAAAACGGCTGTGGCGCTGAAGTTGCCTGTGAATGTGGAGTTGGTGGCATGTGAAACCCGCATGTGCAGCATTCGTTTGTGTGGGATGCTCTCCAAGCTTAATTTCAGTCCTAGGCACTCATAGGGCACTAAGCATAGAGTGTGAAAACTGAGTTTCCTTGAGAGCTGCTTGGAAGCCTGATGGTGTGTGAAGTTAGTGAGCCAAATGGAGTTGTTCTCCCACAAGAACCACTCGGCTGATCCTTCTTCAATATGCCCTTCACCAACATGCAGTGTTTCCTTGATTGAATTAGCTCTCACACCAATATTTGCGTCTAGAGCCTTTGCATTGAGGGCTATCTGAAAACGGCTGTGGCGCTGAAGTTGCCTGTGAATGTGGAGTTGGTGGCATGTGAAACCCGCATGTGGAGCATTCGTTTGTGTGGGATGCTCTACCAGGTTCATTCCTAGATAATGCACTCAAAGGGCACTAAGCATAGAGTGTGAAAACTGAGTTTCCTTGAGAGCTGCTTGGAAGCCTGATGGTGTGTGAAGTTAGTGAGCCAAATGGAGTTGTTCTCCCACAAGAACCACTCGGCTGATCCTTCTTCAATATGCCCTTCACCAGCATGCAGTGTTTCCTTGATTGAATTAGCTCTCACACCAATATTTGCGTCTAGAGCCTTTGCATTGAGGGCTATCTGAAAACGGCTGTGGCGCTGAAGTTGCCTGTGAATGTGGAGTTGGTGGCATGTGAAACCCGCATGTGGAGCATTCGTTTGTGTGGGATGCTGACCAAGCTTCATTTCAGTCCTAGGCACACAAAGGGCACTAAGCATAGAGTGTGAAACCTGAGTTTCCTTGAGAGCTGCTTGGAAGCCTGATGGTGTGTGAAGTTAGTGAGCCAAATGGAGTTGTTCTCCCACAAGAACCACTCGGCTGATCCTTCTTCAATATGCCCTTCACCAACATGAAGTGTTTCTTTGATTGAATTAGCTCTCACACCAATATTTGCGTCTAGAGCCTTTGCATTGAGGGCTATCTGAAAACGGCTGTGGCGCTGAAGTTGCCTGTGAATGTGGAGTTGGTGGCATGTGAAACCCGCATGTGGAGCATTCGTTTGTGTGGGATGCTCTACCAGGTTCATTCCTAGGTAATGCACTCAAAGGGCACTAAGCATAGAGTGTGAAACCTGAGTTTCCTTGAGAGCTGCTTGGAAGCCTGATTGTGTGTGAAGTTAGTGAGCCAAATGGAGTTGTTCTCCCACAAGAACCACTCGGCTGATCCTTCTTCAATATGCTCTTCACCAACATGCAGTGTTTCCTTGATTGAATTAGCTCTCACACCAATATTTGCGTCTAGAGCCTTTGCATTGAGGGCTATCTGAAAACGGCTGTGGCGCTGAAGTTGCCTGTGAATGTGGAGTTGGTGGCATGTGAAACCCGCATGTGGAGCATTCGTTTGTGTGGGATGCTGACCAAGCTTCATTTCAGTCCTAGGCACTCAAAGGGCACTAAGCATAGAGTGTGAAACCTGAGTTTTCTTGAGAGCTGCTTGGAAGCCTGATGGTGTGTGAAGTTAGTGAGCCAAATGGAGTTGTTCTCCCACAAGAACCACTCGGCTGATCCTTCTTCAATATGCCCTTCACCAACATGCAGTGTTTCCTTGATTGAATTAGCTCTCACACCAATATTTGCGTCTAGAGCCTTTGCATTGAGGGCTATCTGAAAACGGCTGTGGCGCTGAAGTTGCCTGTCAATGTGGAGTTGGTGGCATGTGAAACCCGCATGTGCAGCATTCGTTTGTGTGGGATGCTCTACCAGGTTCATTCCTAGATAATGCACTCAAAGGGCACTAAGCATAGAGTGTGAAAACTGAGTTTCCTTGAGAGCTGCTTGGAAGCCTGATGGTGTGTGAAGTTAGTGAGCCAAATGGAGTTGTTCTCCCACAAGAACCACTCGGCTGATCCTTCTTCAATATGCCCTTCACCAACATGCAGTGTTTCCTTGATTGAATTAGCTCTCACACCAATATTTGCGTCTAGAGCCTTTGCATTGAGGGCTATCTGAAAACGGCTGTGGCGCTGAAGTTGCCTGTGAATGTGGAGTTGGTGGCATGTGAAACCCGCATGTGCAGCATTCGTTTGTGTGGGATGCTGACCAAGCTTCATTTCAGTCCTTGGCACACAAAGGGCACTAAGCATAGAGTGTGAAACCTGAGTTTCCTTGAGAGCTGGTTGGAAGCCTGATGGTGTGTGAAGTTAGTGAGCCAAATGGAGTTGTTCTCCCACAAGAACCACTCGGCTGATCCTTCTTCAATATGCCCTTCACCAACATGCAGTGTTTCTTTGATTGAATTAGCTCTCACACCAATATTTGCGTCTAGAGCCTTTGCATTGAGGGCTATCTGAAAACGGCTGTGGCGCTGAACTTGCCTGTGAATGTGGAGTTGGTGGCATGTGAAACCCGCATGTGGAGCATTCGTTTGTGTGGGATGCTGACCAAGCTTCATTTCAGTCCTAGGCACACAAAGGGCACTAAGCATAGAGTGTGAAACCTGAGTTTCCTTGAGAGCTGCTTGGAAGCCTGATGGTGTGTGAAGTTAGTGAGCCAAATGGAGTTGTTCTCCCACAAGAACCACTCGGCTGATCCTTCTTCAATATGCCCTTCACCAACATGCAGTGTTTCTTTGATTGAATTAGCTCTCACACCAATATTTGCGTCTAGAGCCTTTGCATTGAGGGCTATCTGAAAACGGCTGTGGCGCTGAAGTTGCCTGTGAATGTGGAGTTGGTGGCATGTGAAACCCGCATGTGGAGCATTCGTTTGTGTGGGATGCTCTACCAGGTTCATTTCAGTCCTAGGCACTCAAAGGGCACTAAGCATAGAGTGTGAAACCTGAGTTTCCTTGAGAGCTGCTTGGAAGCCTGATGGTGTGTGAAGTTAGTGAGCCAAATGGAGTTGTTCTCCCACAAGAACCACTCGGCTGATCCTTCTTCAATATGCCCTTCACCAACATGCAGTGTTTCCTTGATTGAATTAGCTCTCACACCAATATTTGCGTCTAGAGCCTTTGCATTGAGGGCTATCTGAAAACGGCTGTGGCGCTGAAGTTGCCTGTGAATGTGGAGTTGGTGGCATGTGAAACCCGCATGTGGAGCATTCGTTTGTGTGGGATGCTCTACCAGGTTCATTCCTAGATAATGCACTCAAAGGGCACTAAGCATAGAGTGTGAAACCTGAGTTTCCTTGAGAGCTGCTTGGAAGCCTGATGGTGTGTGAAGTTAGTGAGCCAAATGGAGTTGTTCTCCCACAAGAACCACTCGGCTGATCCTTCTTCAATATGCCCTTCACCAACATGCAGTGTTTCTTTGATTGAATTAGCTCTCACACCAATATTTGCGTCTAGAGCCTTTGCATTGAGGGCTATCTGAAAACGGCTGTGGCGCTGAACTTGCCTGTGAATGTGGAGTTGGTGGCATGTGAAACCCGCATGTGGAGCATTCGTTTGTGTGGGATGCTGACCAAGCTTCATTTCAGTCCTAGGCACACAAAGGGCACTAAGCATAGAGTGTGAAACCTGAGTTTCCTTGAGAGCTGCTTGGAAGCCTGATGGTGTGTGAAGTTAGTGAGCCAAATGGAGTTGTTCTCACACAAGAACCACTCGGCTGATCCTTCTTCAATATGGCCTTCACCAGCATGCAGTGTTTCCTTGATTAAATTAGCTCTCACACCAATATTTGCGTCTAGAGCCTTTGCATTGAGGGCTATCTGAAAACGGCTGTGGCGCTGAAGTTGCCTGTGAATGTGGAGTTGGTGGCATGTGAAACCCGCATGTGCAGCATTCGTTTGTGTGGGATGCTGACCAAGCTTCATTTCAGTCCTAGGCACACAAAGGGCACTAAGCATAGAGTGTGAAACCTGAGTTTCCTTGAGAGCTGCTTGGAAGCCTGATGGTGTGTGAAGTTAGTGAGCCAAATGGAGTTGTTCTCCCACAAGAACCACTCCCCTGATCGTTCTTCAATATGCCCTTCACCAACATGCAGTGTTTCTTTGATTGAATTAGCTCTCACACCAATATTTGCGTCTAGAGCCTTTGCATTGAGGGCTATCTGAAAACGGCTGTGGCACTGAAGTTGCCTGTGAATGTGGAGTTGGTGGCATGTGAAACCCGCATGTGGAGCATTCGTTTGTGTGGGATGCTCTACCAGGTTCATTTCAGTCCTAGGCACACAAAGGGCACTAAGCATAGAGTGTGAAAACTGAGTTTCCTTGAGAGCTGCTTGGAAGCCTGATGGTGTGTGAAGTTAGTGAGCCAAATGGAGTTGTTCTCCCACAAGAACAACTCGGCTGATCCTTCTTCAATATGTCCTTCACCAACATGCAGTGTTTCCTTGATTGAATTAGCTCTCACACCAATATTTGCGTCTAGAGCCTTTGCATTGAGGGCTATCTGAAAACGGCTGTGGCGCTGAAGTTGCTTGTGAATGTGGAGTTGGTGGCATGTGAAACCCGCATGTCGAGCATTCGTTTGTGTGGGATGGTCTACCAGGTTCATTCCTAGATAATGCACTCACAGGGCACTAAGCATAGAGTGTGAAAACTGAGTTTCCTTGAGAGCTGCTTGGAAGCCTGATGGTGTGTGAAGTTAGTGAGCCAAATGGAGTTGTTCTCCCACAAGAACCACTCGGCTGATCCTTCTTCAATATGCCCTTCACCAACATGCAGTGTTTCCTTGATTGAATTAGCTCTCACACCAATATTTGCGTCTAGAGCCTTTGCATTGAGGGCTATCTGAAAACGGCTGTGGCGCTGAACTTGCCTGTGAATGTGGAGTTGGTGGCATGTGAAACCCGCATGTGGAGCATTCGTTTGTGTGGGATGCTGACCAAGCTTCATTTCAGTCCTAGGCACTCAAAGGGCACTAAGCATAGAGTGTGAAACCTGAGTTTCCTTGAGAGCTGCTTGGAAGCCTGATGGTGTGTGAAGTTAGTGAGCCAAATGGAGTTGTTCTCCCACAAGAACCACTCGGCTGATCCTTCTTCAATATGCCCTTCACCAGCATGCAGTGTTTCCTTGATTGAATTAGCTCTCACACCAATATTTGCGTCTAGAGCCTTTGCATTGAGGGCTATCTGAAAACGGCTGTGGCGCTGAACTTGCCTGTGAATGTGGAGTTGGTGGCATGTGAAACCCGCATGTGGAGCATTCGTTTGTGTGGGATGCTGACCAAGCTTCATTTCAGTCCTAGGCACAAAGGGCACTAAGCATAGAGTGTGAAACCTGAGTTTCCTTGAGAGCTGCTTGGAAGCCTGATGGTGTGTGAAGTTAGTGAGCCAAATGGAGTTGTTCTCCCACAAGAACCACTCGGCTGATCCTTCTTCAATATGCCCTTCACCAACATGAAGTGTTTCTTTGATTGAATTAGCTCTCACACCAATATTTGCGTCTAGAGCCTTTGCATTGAGGGCTATCTGAAAACGGCTGTGGCGCTGAAGTTGCCTGTGAATGTGGAGTTGGTGGCATGTGAAACCCGCATGTGGAGCATTCGTTTGTGTGGGATGCTCTACCAGGTTCATTTCAGTCCTAGGCACTCAAAGGGCACTAAGCATAGAGTGTGAAACCTGAGTTTCCTTGAGAGCTGCTTGGAAGCCTGATGGTGTGTGAAGTTAGTGAGCCAAATGGAGTTGTTCTCCCACAAGAACCACTCGGCTGATCCTTCTTCAATATGCCCTTCACCAACATGCAGTGTTTCCTTGATTGAATTAGCTCTCACACCAATATTTGCGTCTAGAGCCTTTGCATTGAGGGCTATCTGAAAACGGCTGTGGCTCTGAAGTTGCCTGTGAATGTGGAGTTGGTGGCATGTGAAACCCGCATGTGGAGCATTCGTTTGTGTGGGATGCTCTACCAGGTTCATTCCTAGATAATGCACTCAAAGGGCACTAAGCATAGAGTGTGAAAACTGAGTTTCCTTGAGAGCTGCTTGGAAGCCTGATGGTGTGTGAAGTTAGTGAGCCAAATGGAGTTGTTCTCCCACAAGAACCACTAGGCTGATCCTTCTTCAATATGCCCTTCACCAACATGCAGTGTTTCCTTGATTGAATTAGCTCTCACACCAATATTTGCGTCTAGAGCCTTTGCATTGAGGGCTATCTGAAAACGGCTGTGGCGCTGAAGTTGCCTGTGAATGTGGAGTTGGTGGCATGTGAAACCCGCATGTGCAGCATTCGTTTGTGTGGGATGCTGACCAAGCTTCATTTCAGTCCTTGGCACACAAAGGGCACTAAGCATAGAGTGTGAAACCTGAGTTTCCTTGAGAGCTGGTTGGAAGCCTGATGGTGTGTGAAGTTAGTGAGCCAAATGGAGTTGTTCTCCCACAAGAACCACTCGGCTGATCCTTCTTCAATATGCCCTTCACCAACATGCAGTGTTTCTTTGATTGAATTAGCTCTCACACCAATATTTGCGTCTAGAGCCTTTGCATTGAGGGCTATCTGAAAACGGCTGTGGCGCTGAAGTTGCCTGTGAATGTGGAGTTGGTGGCATGTGAAACCCGCATGTGGAGCATTCGTTTGTGTGGGATGCTGACCAAGCTTCATTTCAGTCCTAGGCACACAAAGGGCACTAAGCATAGAGTGTGAAACCTGAGTTTCCTTGAGAGCTGCTTGGAAGCCTGATGGTGTGTGAAGTTAGTGAGCCAAATGGAGTTGTTCTCCCACAAGAACCACTCGGCTGATCCTTCTTCAATATGCCCTTCACCAACATGCAGTGTTTCTTTGATTGAATTAGCTCTCACACCAATATTTGCGTCTAGAGCCTTTGCATTGAGGGCTATCTGAAAACGGCTGTGGCGCTGAAGTTGCCTGTGAATGTGGAGTTGGTGGCATGTGAAACCCGCATGTGGAGCATTCGTTTGTGTGGGATGCTGACCAAGCTTCATTTCAGTCCTAGGCACACAAAGGGCACTAAGCATAGAGTGTGAAACCTGAGTTTCCTTGAGAGCTGCTTGGAAGCCTGATGGTGTGTGAAGTTAGTGAGCCAAATGGAGTTGTTCTCCCACAAGAACCACTCGGCTGATCCTTCTTCAATATGCCCTTCACCAACATGCAGTGTTTCTTTGATTGAATTAGCTCTCACACCAATATTTGCGTCTAGAGCCTTTGCATTGAGGGCTATCTGAAAACGGCTGTGGCGCTGAAGTTGCCTGTGAATGTGGAGTTGGTGGCATGTGAAACCCGCATGTGGAGCATTCGTTTGTGTGGGATGCTCTACCAGGTTCATTTCAGTCCTAGGCACTCAAAGGGCACTAAGCATAGAGTGTGAAACCTGAGTTTCCTTGAGAGCTGCTTGGAAGCCTGATGGTGTGTGAAGTTAGTGAGCCAAATGGAGTTGTTCTCCCACAAGAACCACTCGGCTGATCCTTCTTCAATATGCCCTTCACCAACATGCAGTGTTTCCTTGATTGAATTAGCTCTCACACCAATATTTGCGTCTAGAGCCTTTGCATTGAGGGCTATCTGAAAACGGCTGTGGCGCTGAAGTTGCCTGTGAATGTGGAGTTGGTGGCATGTGAAACCCGCATGTGCAGCATTCGTTTGTGCGGGATGCTGACCAAGCTTCATTTCAGTCCTAGGCACACAAAGGGCACTAAGCATAGAGTGTGAAAACTGAGTTTCCTTGAGAGCTGCTTGGAAGCCTGATGGTGTGTGAAGTTAGTGAGCCAAATGGAGTTGTTCTCCCACAAGAACCACTCGGCTGATCCTTCTTCAATATGCCCTTCACCAACATGCAGTGTTTCTTTGATTGAATTAGCTCTCACACCAATATTTGCGTCTAGAGCCTTTGCATTGAGGGCTATCTGAAAACGGCTGTGGCGCTGAACTTGCCTGTGAATGTGGAGTTGGTGGCATGTGAAACCCGCATGTGGAGCATTCGTTTGTGTGGGATGCTGACCAAGCTTCATTTCAGTCCTAGGCACACAAAGGGCACTAAGCATAGAGTGTGAAACCTGAGTTTCCTTGAGAGCTGCTTGGAAGCCTGATGGTGTGTGAAGTTAGTGAGCCAAATGGAGTTGTTCTCACACAAGAACCACTCGGCTGATCCTTCTTCAATATGGCCTTCACCAGCATGCAGTGTTTCCTTGATTAAATTAGCTCTCACACCAATATTTGCGTCTAGAGCCTTTGCATTGAGGGCTATCTGAAAACGGCTGTGGCGCTGAAGTTGCCTGTGAATGTGGAGTTGGTGGCATGTGAAACCCGCATGTGGAGCATTCGTTTGTGTGGGATGCTGACCAAGCTTCATTTCAGTCCTAGGCACACAAAGGGCACTAAGCATAGAGTGTGAAACCTGAGTTTCCTTGAGAGCTGCTTGGAAGCCTGATGGTGTGTGAAGTTAGTGAGCCAAATGGAGTTGTTCTCCCACAAGAACCACTCGGCTGATCCTTCTTCAATATGCCCTTCACCAACATGCAGTGTTTCCTTGATTGAATTAGCTCTCACACCAATATTTGCGTCTAGAGCCTTTGCATTGAGGGCTATCTGAAAACGGCTGTGGCACTGAAGTTGCCTGTGAATGTGGAGTTGGTGGCATGTGAAACCCGCATGTGGAGCATTCGTTTGTGTGGGATGCTCTACCAGGTTCATTTCAGTCCTAGGCACACAAAGGGCACTAAGCATAGAGTGTGAAAACTGAGTTTCCTTGAGAGCTGCTTGGAAGCCTGATGGTGTGTGAAGTTAGTGAGCCAAATGGAGTTGTTCTCCCACAAGAACCACTCGGCTGATCCTTCTTCAATATGTCCTTCACCAACATGCAGTGTTTCCTTGATTGAATTAGCTCTCACACCAATATTTGCGTCTAGAGCCTTTGCATTGAGGGCTATCTGAAAACGGCTGTGGCGCTGAAGTTGCTTGTGAATGTGGAGTTGGTGGCATGTGAAACCCGCATGTCGAGCATTCGTTTGTGTGGGATGGTCTACCAGGTTCATTCCTAGATAATGCACTCAAAGGGCACTAAGCATAGAGTGTGAAAACTGAGTTTCCTTGAGAGCTGCTTGGAAGCCTGATGGTGTGTGAAGTTAGTGAGCCAAATGGAGTTGTTCTCCCACAAGAACCACTCGGCTGATCCTTCTTCAATATGCCCTTCACCAACATGCAGTGTTTCCTTGATTGAATTAGCTCTCACACCAATATTTGCGTCTAGAGCCTTTGCATTGAGGGCTATCTGAAAACGGCTGTGGCGCTGAAGTTGCCTGTGAATGTGGAGTTGGTGGCATGTGAAACCCGCATGTGGAGCATTCGTTTGTGTGGGATGCTGACCAAGCTTCATTTCAGTCCTAGGCACTCAAAGGGCACTAAGCATAGAGTGTGAAACCTGAGTTTCCTTGAGAGCTGCTTGGAAGCCTGATGGTGTGTGAAGTTAGTGAGCCAAATGGAGTTGTTCTCCCACAAGAACCACTCGGCTGATCCTTCTTCAATATGCCCTTCACCAACATGCAGTGTTTCCTTGATTGAATTAGCTCTCACACCAATATTTGCGTCTAGAGCCTTTGCATTGAGGGCTATCTGAAAACGGCTGTGGCGCTGAAGTTGCCTGTGAATGTGGAGTTGGTGGCATGTGAAACCCGCATGTGGAGCATTCGTTTGTGTGGGATGCTCTACCAGGTTCATTCCTACATAATGCTCTCAAAGGGCACTAAGCATAGAGTGTGAAAACTGAGTTTCCTTGAGAGCTGCTTGGAAGCCTGATGGTGTGTGAAGTTAGTGAGCCAAATGGAGTTGTTCTCCCACAAGAACCACTCGGCTGATCCTTCTTCAATATGCCCTTCACCAGCATGCAGTGTTTCCTTGATTGAATTAGCTCTCACACCAATATTTGCGTCTAGAGCCTTTGCATTGAGGGCTATCTGAAAACGGCTGTGGCGCTGAAGTTGCCTGTGAATGTGGAGTTGGTGGCATGTGAAACCCACATGTGGAGCATTCGTTTGTGTGGGATGCTGACCAAGCTTCATTTCAGTCCTAGGCACACAAAGGGCACTAAGCATAGAGTGTGAAACCTGAGTTTCCTTGAGAGCTGCTTGGAAGCCTGATGGTGTGTGAAGTTAGTGAGCCAAATGGAGTTGTTCTCCCACAAGAACCACTCCCCTGATCCTTCTTCAATATGCCCTTCACCAACATGAAGTGTTTCTTTGATTGAATTAGCTCTCACACCAATATTTGCGTCTAGAGCCTTTGCATTGAGGGCTATCTGAAAACGGCTGTGGAGCTGAAGTTGCCTGTGAATGTGGAGTTGGTGGCATGTGAAACCCGCATGTGGAGCATTCGTTTGTGTGGGATGCTCTACCAGGTTCATTTCAGTCCTAGGCACTCAAAGGGCACTAAGCATAGAGTGTGAAACCTGAGTTTCCTTGAGAGCTGCTTGGAAGCCTGATGGTGTGTGAAGTTAGTGAGCCAAATGGAGTTGTTCTCCCACAAGAACCACTCGGCTGATCCTTCTTCAATATGCCCTTCACCAACATGCAGTGTTTCCTTGATTGAATTAGCTCTCACACCAATATTTGCGTCTAGAGCCTTTGCATTGAGGGCTATCTGAAAACGGCTGTGGCGCTGAAGTTGCCTGTGAATGTGGAGTTGGTGGCATGTGAAACCCGCATGTGGAGCATTCGTTTGTGTGGGATGCTCTACCAGGTTCATTCCTAGATAATGCACTCAAAGGGCACTAAGCATAGAGTGTGAAAACTGAGTTTCCTTGAGAGCTGCTTGGAAGCCTGATGGTGTGTGAAGTTAGTGAGCCAAATGGAGTTGTTCTCCCACAAGAACCACTCGGCTGATCCTTCTTCAATATGCCCTTCACCAACATGCAGTGTTTCCTTGATTGAATTAGCTCTCACACCAATATTTGCGTCTAGAGCCTTTGCATTGAGGGCTATCTGAAAACGGCTGTGGCGCTGAAGTTGCCTGTGAATGTGGAGTTGGTGGCATGTGAAACCCGCATGTGGAGCATTCGTTTGTGTGGGATGCTGACCAAGCTTCATTTCAGTCCTAGGCACACAAAGGGCACTAAGCATAGAGTGTGAAACCTGAGTTTCCTTGAGAGCTGGTTGGAAGCCTGATGGTGTGTGAAGTTAGTGAGCCAAATGGAGTTGTTCTCCCACAAGAACCACTCGGCTGATCCTTCTTCAATATGCCCTTCACCAACATGCAGTGTTTCTTTGATTGAATTAGCTCTCACACCAATATTTGCGTCTAGAGCCTTTGCATTGAGGGCTATCTGAAAACGGCTGTGGCGCTGAACTTGCCTGTGAATGTGGAGTTGGTGGCATGTGAAACCCGCATGTGGAGCATTCGTTTGTGTGGGATGCTGACCAAGCTTCATTTCAGTCCTAGGCACACAAAGGGCACTAAGCATAGAGTGTGAAACCTGAGTTTCCTTGAGAGCTGCTTGGAAGCCTGATGGTGTGTGAAGTTAGTGAGCCAAATGGAGTTGTTCTCCCACAAGAACCACTCGGCTGATCCTTCTTCAATATGCCCTTCACCAGCATGCAGTGTTTCCTTGATTGAATTAGCTCTCACACCAATATTTGCGTCTAGAGCCTTTGCATTGAGGGCTATCTGAAAATGGCTGTGGCGCTGAAGTTGCCTGTGAATGTGGAGTTGGTGGCATGTGAAACCCGCATGTGGAGCATTCGTTTGTGTGGGATGCTGACCAAGCTTCATTTCAGTCCTAGGCACACAAAGGGCACTAAGCATAGAGTGTGAAACCTGAGTTTCCTTGAGAGCTGCTTGGAAGCCTGATGGTGTGTGAAGTTAGTGAGCCAAATGGAGTTGTTCTCCCACAAGAACCACTCCCCTGATCCTTCTTCAATATGCCCTTCACCAACATGCAGTGTTTCTTTGATTGAATTAGCTCTCACACCAATATTTGCGTCTAGAGCCTTTGCATTGAGGGCTATCTGAAAACGGCTGTGGCACTGAAGTTGCCTGTGAATGTGGTGTTGGTGGCATGTGAAACCCGCATGTGGAGCATTCGTTTGTGTGGGATGCTCTACCAGGTTCATTTCAGTCCTAGGCACACAAAGGGCACTAAGCATAGAGTGTGAAAACTGAGTTTCCTTGAGAGCTGCTTGGAAGCCTGATGGTGTGTGAAGTTAGTGAGCCAAATGGAGTTGTTCTCCCACAAGAACCACTCGGCTGATCCTTCTTCAATATGTCCTTCACCAACATGCAGTGTTTCCTTGATTGAATTAGCTCTCACACCAATATTTGCGTCTAGAGCCTTTGCATTGAGGGCTATCTGAAAACGGCTGTGGCGCTGAAGTTGCTTGTGAATGTGGAGTTGGTGGCATGTGAAACCCGCATGTCGAGCATTCGTTTGTGTGGGATGGTCTACCAGGTTCATTCCTAGATAATGCACTCAAAGGGCACTAAGCATAGAGTGTGAAAACTGAGTTTCCTTGAGAGCTGCTTGGAAGCCTGATGGTGTGTGAAGTTAGTGA
This sequence comes from Ochotona princeps, assembly GCF_030435755.1. Lineage (NCBI taxonomy): Eukaryota > Metazoa > Chordata > Mammalia > Lagomorpha > Ochotonidae > Ochotona > Ochotona princeps. The sequence goes on along the minus strand of NW_026696374.1, from coordinate 58,661 downwards.
GCCAAATGGAGTTGTTCTCCCACAAGAACCACTCGGCTGATCCTTCTTCAATATGCCCTTCACCAACATGCAGTGTTTCCTTGATTGAATTAGCTCTCACACCAATATTTGCGTCTAGAGCCTTTGCATTGAGGGCTATCTGAAAACGGCTGTGGCGCTGAAGTTGCCTGTGAATGTGGAGTTGGTGGCATGTGAAACCCGCATGTGGAGCATTCGTTTGTGTGGGATGCTGACCAAGCTTCATTTCAGTCCTAGGCACTCAAAGGGCACTAAGCATAGAGTGTGAAACCTGAGTTTCCTTGAGAGCTGCTTGGAAGCCTGATGGTGTGTGAAGTTAGTGAGCCAAATGGAGTTGTTCTCCCACAAGAACCACTCGGCTGATCCTTCTTCAATATGCCCTTAACCAACATGCAGTGTTTCCTTGATTGAATTAGCTCTCACACCAATATTTGCGTCTAGAGCCTTTGCATTGAGGGCTATCTGAAAACGGCTGTGGCGCTGAAGTTGCCTGTGAATGTGGAGTTGGTGGCATGTGAAACCCGCATGTGGAGCATTCGTTTGTGTGGGATGCTCTACCAGGTTCATTCCTACATAATGCTCTCAAAGGGCACTAAGCATAGAGTGTGAAAACTGAGTTTCCTTGAGAGCTGCTTGGAAGCCTGATGGTGTGTGAAGTTAGTGAGCCAAATGGAGTTGTTCTCCCACAAGAACCACTCGGCTGATCCTTCTTCAATATGCCCTTCACCAGCATGCAGTGTTTCCTTGATTGAATTAGCTCTCACACCAATATTTGCGTCTAGAGCCTTTGCATTGAGGGCTATCTGAAAACGGCTGTGGCGCTGAAGTTGCCTGTGAATGTGGAGTTGGTGGCATGTGAAACCCGCATGTGGAGCATTCGTTTGTGTGGGATGCTGACCAAGCTTCATTTCAGTCCTAGGCACACAAAGGGCACTAAGCATAGAGTGTGAAACCTGAGTTTCCTTGAGAGCTGCTTGGAAGCCTGATGGTGTGTGAAGTTAGTGAGCCAAATGGAGTTGTTCTCCCACAAGAACCACTCCCCTGATCCTTCTTCAATATGCCCTTCACCAACATGAAGTGTTTCTTTGATTGAATTAGCTCTCACACCAATATTTGCGTCTAGAGCCTTTGCATTGAGGGCTATCTGAAAACGGCTGTGGCGCTGAAGTTGCCTGTGAATGTGGAGTTGGTGGCATGTGAAACCCGCATGTGGAGCATTCGTTTGTGTGGGATGCTCTACCAGGTTCATTTCAGTCCTAGGCACTCAAAGGGCACTAAGCATAGAGTGTGAAACCTGAGTTTCCTTGAGAGCTGCTTGGAAGCCTGATGGTGTGTGAAGTTAGTGAGCCAAATGGAGTTGTTCTCCCACAAGAACCACTCGGCTGATCCTTCTTCAATATGCCCTTCACCAACATGCAGTGTTTCCTTGATTGAATTAGCTCTCACACCAATATTTGCGTCTAGAGCCTTTGCATTGAGGGCTATCTGAAAACGGCTGTGGCGCTGAAGTTGCCTGTGAATGTGGAGTTGGTGGCATGTGAAACCCGCATGTGGAGCATTCGTTTGTGTGGGATGCTCTACCAGGTTCATTCCTAGATAATGCACTCAAAGGGCACTAAGCATAGAGTGTGAAAACTGAGTTTCCTTGAGAGCTGCTTGGAAGCCTGATGGTGTGTGAAGTTAGTGAGCCAAATGGAGTTGTTCTCCCACAAGAACCACTCGGCTGATCCTTCTTCAATATGCCCTTCACCAACATGCAGTGTTTCCTTGATTGAATTAGCTCTCACACCAATATTTGCGTCTAGAGCCTTTGCATTGAGGGCTATCTGAAAACGGCTGTGGCGCTGAAGTTGCCTGTGAATGTGGAGTTGGTGGCATGTGAAACCCGCATGTGCAGCATTCGTTTGTGTGGGATGCTGACCAAGCTTCATTTCAGTCCTAGGCACACAAAGGGCACTAAGCATAGAGTGTGAAACCTGAGTTTCCTTGAGAGCTGGTTGGAAGCCTGATGGTGTGTGAAGTTAGTGAGCCAAATGGAGTTGTTCTCCCACAAGAACCACTCGGCTGATCCTTCTTCAATATGCCCTTCACCAACATGCAGTGTTTCTTTGATTGAATTAGCTCTCATACCAATATTTGCGTCTAGAGCCTTTGCATTGAGGGCTATCTGAAAACGGCTGTGGCGCTGAACTTGCCTGTGAATGTGGAGTTGGTGGCATGTGAAACCCGCATGTGGAGCATTCGTTTGTGTGGGATGCTGACCAAGCTTCATTTCAGTCCTAGGCACACAAAGGGCACTAAGCATAGAGTGTGAAACCTGAGTTTCCTTGAGAGCTGCTTGGAAGCCTGATGGTGTGTGAAGTTAGTGAGCCAAATGGAGTTGTTCTCCCACAAGAACCACTCGGCTGATCCTTCTTCAATATGCCCTTCACCAGCATGCAGTGTTTCCTTGATTGAATTAGCTCTCACACCAATATTTGCGTCTAGAGCCTTTGCATTGAGGGCTATCTGAAAATGGCTGTGGCGCTGAAGTTGCCTGTGAATGTGGAGTTGGTGGCATGTGAAACCCGCATGTGGAGCATTCGTTTGTGTGGGATGCTGACCAAGCTTCATTTCAGTCCTAGGCACACAAAGGGCACTAAGCATAGAGTGTGAAACCTGAGTTTCCTTGAGAGCTGCTTGGAAGCCTGATGGTGTGTGAAGTTAGTGAGCCAAATGGAGTTGTTCTCCCACAAGAACCACTCCCCTGATCCTTCTTCAATATGCCCTTCACCAACATGCAGTGTTTCTTTGATTGAATTAGCTCTCACACCAATATTTGCGTCTAGAGCCTTTGCATTGAGGGCTATCTGAAAACGGCTGTGGCACTGAAGTTGCCTGTGAATGTGGTGTTGGTGGCATGTGAAACCCGCATGTGGAGCATTCGTTTGTGTGGGATGCTCTACCAGGTTCATTTCAGTCCTAGGCACACAAAGGGCACTAAGCATAGAGTGTGAAAACTGAGTTTCCTTGAGAGCTGCTTGGAAGCCTGATGGTGTGTGAAGTTAGTGAGCCAAATGGAGTTGTTCTCCCACAAGAACCACTCGGCTGATCCTTCTTCAATATGTCCTTCACCAACATGCAGTGTTTCCTTGATTGAATTAGCTCTCACACCAATATTTGCGTCTAGAGCCTTTGCATTGAGGGCTATCTGAAAACGGCTGTGGCGCTGAAGTTGCTTGTGAATGTGGAGTTGGTGGCATGTGAAACCCGCATGTCGAGCATTCGTTTGTGTGGGATTGTCTACCAGGTTCATTCCAGGATAATGCACTCACAGGGCACTAAGCATAGAGTGTGAAAACTGAGTTTCCTTGAGAGCTGCTTGGAAGCCTGATGGTGTGTGAAGTTAGTGAGCCAAATGGAGTTGTTCTCCCACAAGAACCACTCGGCTGATCCTTCTTCAATATGCCCTTCACCAACATGCAGTGTTTCCTTGATTGAATTAGCTCTCACACCAATATTTGCGTCTAGAGCCTTTGCATTGAGGGCTATCTGAAAATGGCTGTGGCGCTGAAGTTGCCTGTGAATGTGGAGTTGGTGGCATGTGAAACCCGCATGTGGAGCATTCGTTTGTGTGGGTTGCTCTCCCAGATTCATTTCAGTCCTAGGCACTCAAAGGGCACTAAGCATAGAGTGTGAAAACTGAGTTTCCTTGAGAGCTGCTTGGAAGCCTGATGGTGTGTGAAGTTAGTGAGCCAAATGGAGTTGTTCTCCCACAAGAACCACTCGGCTGATCCTTCTTCAATATGCCCTTCACCAACATGCAGTGTTTCCTTGATTGAATTAGCTCTCACACCAATATTTGCGTCTAGAGCCTTTGCATTGAGGGCTATCTGAAAACGGCTGTGGCGCTGAAGTTGCCTGTGAATGTGGAGTTGGTGGCATGTGAAACCCGCATGTGCAGCATTCGTTTGTGTGGGATGCTGACCAAGCTTCATTTCAGTCCTAGGCACACAAAGGGCACTAAGCATAGAGTGTGAAACCTGAGTTTCCTTGAGAGCTGCTTGGAAGCCTGATGGTGTGTGAAGTTAGTGAGCCAAATGGAGTTGTTCTCCCACAAGAACCACTCGGCTGATCCTTCTTCAATATGCCCTTCACCAGCATGCAGTGTTTCCTTGATTGAATTAGCTCTCACACCAATATTTGCGTCTAGAGCCTTTGCATTGAGGGCTATCTGAAAACGGCTGTGGCGCTGAAGTTGCCTGTGAATGTGGAGTTGGTGGCATGTGAAACCCGCATGTGGAGCATTCGTTTGTGTGGGATGCTGACCAAGCTTCATTTCAGTCCTAGGCACACAAAGGGCACTAAGCATAGAGTGTGAAACCTGAGTTTCCTTGAGAGCTGCTTGGAAGCCTGATGGTGTGTGAAGTTAGTGAGCCAAATGGAGTTGTTCTCCCACAAGAACCACTCCCCTGATCCTTCTTCAATATGCCCTTCACCAACATGCAGTGTTTCTTTGATTGAATTAGCTCTCACACCAATATTTGCGTCTAGAGCCTTTGCATTGAGGGCTATCTGAAAACGGCTGTGGCACTGAAGTTGCCTGTGAATGTGGAGTTGGTGGCATGTGAAACCCGCATGTGGAGCATTCGTTTGTGTGGGATGCTCTACCAGGTTCATTTCAGTCCTAGGCACACAAAGGGCACTAAGCATAGAGTGTGAAAACTGAGTTTCCTTGAGAGCTGCTTGGAAGCCTGATGGTGTGTGATGTTAGTGAACCAAATGGAGTTGTTCTCCCACAAGAACCACTCGGCTGATCCTTCTTCAATATGCCCTTCACCAACATGCAGTGTTTCCTTGATTGAATTAGCTCTCACACCAATATTTGCGTCTAGAGCCTTTGCATTGAGGGCTATCTGAAAATGGCTGTGGCGCTGAAGTTGCCTGTGAATGTGGAGTTGGTGGCATGTGAAACCCGCATGTGGAGCATTCGTTTGTGTGGGATGCTCTACCAGGTTCATTCCTAGATAATGCACACAAAGGGCACTAAGCATAGAGTGTGAAAACTGAGTTTCCTTGAGAGCTGCTTGGAAGCCTGATGGTGTGTGAAGTTAGTGAGCCAAATGGAGTTGTTCTCCCACAAGAACCACTCGGCTGATCCTTCTTCAATATGCCCTTCACCAACATGCAGTGTTTCCTTGATTGAATTAGCTCTCATACAAATATTTGCGTCTAGAGCCTTTGCATTGAGGGCTATCTGAAAACGGCTGTGGCGCTGAAGTTGCCTGTGAATGTGGAGTTGGTGGCATGTGAAGCCCGCATGTGGAGCATTCGTTTGTGTGGCATGGTCTACCAGGTTCATTCCTAGATAATGCACTCAAAGGGCACTAAGCATAGAGTGTGAAAACTGAGTTTCCTTGAGAGCTGCTTGGAAGTCTGATGGTGTGTGAAGTTAGTGAGCCAAATGGAGTTGTTCTCCCACAAGAACCACTCGGCTGATCCTTCTTCAATATGCCCTTCACCAACATGCAGTGTTTCCTTGATTGAATTAGCTCTCACACCAATATTTGCATCTAGAGCCTTTGCATTGAGGGCTATCTGAAAACGGCTGTGGCGCTGAAGTTGCCTGTGAATGTGGAGTTGGTGGCATGTGAAACCCGCATGTGGAGCATTCGTTTGTGTGGGATGGTCTACCAGGTTCATTCCTAGATAATGCACTCAAAGGGCACTAAGCATAGAGTGTGAAAACTGAGTTTCCTTGAGAGCTGCTTGGAAGCCTGATGGTGTGTGAAGTTAGTGAGCCAAATGGAGTTGTTCTCCCACAAGAACCACTCTGCTGATCCTTCTTCAATATGCCCTTCACCAACATGCAGTGTTTCCTTGATTGAATTAGCTCTCACACCAATATTTGCGTCTAGAGCCTTTGCATTGAGGGCTATCTGAAAACGGCTGTGGCGCTGAAGTTGCCTGTGAATGTGGAGTTGGTGGCATGTGAAACCCGCATGTGGAGCATTCGTTTGTGTGGGATGCTGACCAAGCTTCATTTCAGTCCTAGGCACACAAAGGGCACTAAGCATAGAGTGTGCTACCTGAGTTTCCTTGAGAGCTGCTTGGAAGCCTGATGGTGTGTGAAGTTAGTGAGCCAAATGGAGTTGTTCCCCCACAAGAACCACTCGGCTGATCCTTCTTCAATATGCCCTTCACCAACATGAAGTGTTTCCTTGATTGAATTAGCTCTCACACCAATATTTGCGTCTAGAGCCTTTGCATTGAGGGCTATCTGAAAACGGCTGTGGCGCTGAAGTTGCCTGTGAATGTGGAGTTGGTGGCATGTGAAACCCGCATGTGGAGCATTCGTTTGTGTGGGATGCTGTCCAAGCTTCATTTCAGTCCTAGGCGCACAAAGGGCACTAAGCATAGAGTGTGAAAACTGAGTTTCCTTGAGAGCTGCTTGGAAGCCTGATGGTGTGTGATGTTAGTGAGCCAAATGGAGTTGTTCTCCCACAAGAACCACTCGGCTGATCCTTCTTCAATATGCCCTTCACCAACATGCAGTGTTTCCTTGATTGAATTAGCTCTCACACCAATATTTGCGTCTAGAGCCTTTGCATTGAGGGCTATCTGAAAACGGCTGTGGCGCTGAAGTTGCCTGTGAATGTGGAGTTGGTGGCATGTGAAACCCGCATGTGGAGCATTCGTTTGTGTGGGATGCTCTACCAGGTTCATTCCTAGATAATGCACACAAAGGGCACTAAGCATAGAGTGTGAAAACTGAGTTTCCTTGAGAGCTGCTTGGAAGCCTGATGGTGTGTGAAGTTAGTGAGCCAAATGGAGTTGTTCTCCCACAAGAACCACTCGGCTGATCCTTCTTCAATATGCCCTTCACCAACATGCAGTGTTTCCTTGATTGAATTAGCTCTCACACCAATATTTGCATCTAGAGCCTTTGCATTGAGGGCTATCTGAAAATGGCTGTGGCGCTGAAGTTGCCTGTGAATGTGGAGTTGGTGGCATGTGAAACCCGCATGTGGAGCATTCGTTTGTGTGGGATGGTCTACCAGGTTCATTCCTAGATAATGCACTCAAAGGGCACTAAGCATAGAGTGTGAAAACTGAGTTTCCTTGAGAGCTGCTTGGAAGCCTGATGGTGTGTGAAGTTAGTGAGCCAAATGGAGTTGTTCTCCCACAAGAACCACTCGGCTGATCCTTCTTCAATATGCCCTTCACCAACATGCAGTGTTTCCTTGATTGAATTAGCTCTCACACCAATATTTGCGTCTAGAGCCTTTGCATTGAGGGCTATCTGAAAACGGCTGTGGCGCTGAAGTTGCCTGTGAATGTGGAGTTGGTGGCATGTGAAACCCGCATGTGGAGCATTCGTTTCTGTGGGATGCTGACCAAGCTTCATTTCAGTCCTAGGCACACAAAGGGCACTAAGCATAGAGTGTGCTACCTGAGTTTCCTTGAGAGCTGCTTGGAAGCCTGATGGTGTGTGAAGTTAGTGAGCCAAATGGAGTTGTTCCCCCACAAGAACCACTCGGCTGATCCTTCTTCAATATGCCCTTCACCAACATGAAGTGTTTCCTTGATTGAATTAGCTCTCACACCAATATTTGCGTCTAGAGCCTTTGCATTGAGGGCTATCTGAAAACGGCTGTGGCGCTGAAGTTGCCTGTGAATGTGGAGTTGGTGGCATGTGAAACCCGCATGTGGAGCATTCGTTTGTGTGGGATGGTCTACCAGGTCCATTCCTAGATAATGCACTCAAAGGGCACTAAGCATAGAGTGTGAAAACTGAGTTTCCTTGAGAGCTGCTTGGAAGCCTGATGGTGTGTGAAGTTAGTGAGCCAAATGGAGTTGTTCTCCCACAAGAACCACTCGGCTGATCCTTCTTCAATATGCCCTTCACCAACATGCAATGTTTCCTTGATTGAATTAGCTCTCACACCAATATTTGCGTCTAGAGCCTTTGCATTGAGGGCTATCTGAAAACGGCTGTGGCGCTGAAGTTGCCTGTGAATGTGGAGTTGGTGGCATGTGAAACCCGCATGTGGAGCATTCGTTTGTGTGGGATGCTCTACCAGGTTCATTTCAGTCCTAGGCACTCAAAGGGCACTAAGCATAGAGTGTGAAAACTGAGTTTCCTTGAGAGCTGCTTGGAAGCCTGATGGTGTGTGAAGTTAGTGAGCCAAATGGAGTTGTTCTCCCACAAGAACCACTCGGCTGATCCTTCTTCAATATGCCCTTCACCAACATGCAGTGTTTCCTTGATTGAATTAGCTCTCACACCAATATTTGCGTCTAGAGCCTTTGCATTGAGGGCTATCTGAAAACGGCTGTGGCGCTGAAGTTGCCTGTGAATGTGGAGTTGGTGGCATGTGAAACCCGCATGTGGAGCATTCGTTTGTGTGGGATGCTGACCAAGCTTCATTTCAGTCCTAGGCACTCAAAGGGCACTAAGCATAGAGTGTGAAACCTGAGTTTCCTTGAGAGCTGCTTGGAAGCCTGATGGTGTGTGAAGTTAGTGAGCCAAATGGAGTTGTTCTCCCACAAGAACCACTCGGCTGATCCTTCTTCAATATGCCCTTCACCAACATGCAGTGTTTCCTTGATTGAATTAGCTCTCACACCAATATTTGCGTCTAGAGCCTTTGCATTTAGGGCTATCTGAAAACGGCTGTGGCGCTGAAGTTGCCTGTGAATGTGGAGTTGGTGGCATGTGAAATCCGCATGTGGAGCATTCGTTTGTGTGGGATGCTCTACCAGGTTCATTTCAGTCCTAGGCATACAAAGGGCACTAAGCATAGAGTGTGAAAACTGAGTTTCCTTGAGAGCTGCTTGGAAGCCTGATGGTGTGTGAAGTTAGTGAGCCAAATGGAGTTGTTCTCCCACAAGAACCACTCGGCTGATCCTTCTTCAATATGCCCTTCACCAACATGCAGTGTTTCCTTGATTGAATTAGCTCTCACACCAATATTTGCGTCTAGAGCCTTTGCATTGAGGGCTATCTGAAAACGGCTGTGGCGCTGAAGTTGCCTGTGAATGTGGAGTTGGTGGCATGTGAAACCCGCATGTGGAGCATTCGTTTGTGTGGGATGCTCTACCAGGTCCATTCCTAGATAATGCACTCAAAGGGCACTAAGCATAGAGTGTGAAAACTGAGTTTCCTTGAGAGCTGCTTGGAAGCCTGATGGTGTGTGAAGTTAGTGAGCCAAATGGAGTTGTTCTCCCACAAGAACCACTCGGCTGATCCTTCTTCTATATGCCCTTCACCAGCATGCAGTGTTTCCTTGATTGAATTAGCTCTCACACCAATATTTGCGTCTAGAGCCTTTGCATTGAGGGCTATCTGAAAACGGCTGTGGCGCTGAAGTTGCCTGTGAATGTGGAGTTGGTGGCATGTGAAACCCGCATGTGGAGCATTCGTTTGTGTGGGATGGTCTACCAGGTCCATTCCTAGATAATGCACTCAAAGGGCACTAAGCATAGAGTGTGAAAACTGAGTTTCCTTGAGAGCTGCTTGGAAGCCTGATGGTGTGTGAGGTTAGTGAGCCAAATGGAGTTGTTCTCCCACAAGAACCACTCGGCTGATCCTTCTTCAATATGCCCTTCACCAACATGCAGTGTTTCCTTGATTGAATTAGCTCTCACACCAATATTTGCGTCTAGAGCCTTTGCATTGAGGGCTATCTGAAAACGGCTGTGGCGCTGAAGTTGCCTGTGAATGTGGAGTTGGTGGCATGTGAAACCCGCATGTGGAGCATTCGTTTGTGTGGGATGCTCTACCAGGTTCATTTCAGTCCTAGGCACTCAAAGGGCACTAAGCATAGAGTGTGAAAACTGAGTTTCCTTGAGAGCTGCTTGGAAGCCTGATGGTGTGTGAAGTTAGTGAGCCAAATGGAGTTGTTCTCCCACAAGAACCACTCGGCTGATCCTTCTTCAATATGCCCTTCACCAACATGCAGTGTTTCCTTGATTGAATTAGCTCTCACACCAATATTTGCGTCTAGAGCCTTTGCATTGAGGGCTATCTGAAAACGGCTGTGGCGCTGAAGTTGCCTGTGAATGTGGAGTTGGTGGCATGTGAAACCCGCATGTGGAGCATTCGTTTGTGTGGGATGCTGACCAAGCTTCATTTCAGTCCTAGGCACACAAAGGGCACTAAGCATAGAGTGTGAAACCTGAGTTTCCTTGAGAGCTGCTTGGAAGCCTGATGGTGTGTGAAGTTAGTGAGCCAAATGGAGTTGTTCTCCCACAAGAACCACTCGGCTGATCCTTCTTCAATATGCCCTTCACCAACATGCAGTGTTTCCTTGATTGAATTAGCTCTCACACCAATATTTGCGTCTAGAGCCTTTGCATTGAGGGCTATCTGAAAACGACTGTGGCGCTGAAGTTGCCTGTGAATGTGGAGTTGGTGGCATGTGAAACCCGCATGTGGAGCATTCGTTTGTGTGGGATGCTCTACCAGGTTCATTTCAGTCCTAGCCATACAAAGGGCACTAAGCATAGAGTGTGAAAACTGAGTTTCCTTGAGAGCTGCTTGGAAGCCTGATGGTGTGTGAAGTTAGTGAGCCAAATGGAGTTGTTCTCCCACAAGAACCACTCGGCTGATCCTTCTTCAATATGCCCTTCACCAACATGCAGTGTTTCCTTGATTGAATTAGCTCTCACACCAATATTTGCGTCTAGAGCCTTTGCATTGAGGGCTATCTGAAAACGGCTGTGGTGCTGAAGTTGCCTGTGAATGTGGAGTTGGTGGCATGTGAAACCCGCATGTGGAGCATTCGTTTGTGTGGGATGGTCTACGAGGTCCATTCCTAGATAATGCACTCAAAGGGCACTAAGCATAGAGTGTGAAAACTGAGTTTCCTTGAGAGCTGCTTGGAAGCCTGATGGTGTGTGAAGTTAGTGAGCCAAATGGAGTTGTTCTCCCACAAGAACCACTCGGCTGATCCTTCTTCAATATGCCCTTCACCAACATGCAGTGTTTCCTTGATTGAATTAGCTCTCACACCAATATTTGCGTCTAGAGCCTTTGCATTGAGGGCTATCTGAAAACGGCTGTGGCGCTGAAGTTGCCTGTGAATGTGGAGTTGGTGGCATGTGAAACCCGCATGTGGAGCACTCGTTTGTGTGGGATGCTGACCAAGCTTCATTTCAGTCCTAGGAACACAAAGGGCACTAAGCATAGAGTGTGAAAACTGAGTTTCCTTGAGAGCTGCTTGGAAGCCTGATGGTGTGTGAAGTTAGTGAGCCAAATGGAGTTGTTCTCCCACAAGAACCACTCGGCTGATCCTTCTTCAATATGCCCTTCACCAACATGCAGTGTTTCCTTGATTGAATTAGCTCTCACACCAATATTTGCGTCTAGAGCCTTTGCATTGAGGGCTATCTGAAAACGGCTGTGGCGCTGAAGTTGCCTGTGAATGTGGAGTTGGTGGCATGTGAAACCCGCATGTGGAGCACTCGTTTGTGTGGGATGCTGACCAAGCTTCATTTCAGTCCTAGGAACACAAAGGGCACTAAGCATAGAGTGTGAAACCTGAGTTTCCTTGAGAGCTGCTTGGAAGCCTGATGGTGTGTGAAGTTAGTGAGCCAAATGGAGTTGTTCTCCCACAAGAACCATTCGGCTGATCCTTCTTCAATATGCCCTTCACCAACATGCAGTGTTTCCTTGATTGAATTAGCTCTCACACCAATATTTGCGTCTAGAGCCTTTGCATTGAGGGCTATCTGAAAACGGCTGTGGCGCTGAAGTTGCCTGTGAATGTGGAGTTGGTGGCATGTGAAACCCGCATGTGGAGCATTCGTTTGTGTGGGATGCTCTACCAGGTCCATTCCTAGATAATGCACTCAAAGGGCACTAAGCATAGAGTGTGAAAACTGAGTTTCCTTGAGAGCTGCTTGGAAGCCTGATGGTGTGTGAAGTTAGTGAGCCAAATGGAGTTGTTCTCCCACAAGAACCACTCGGCTGATCCTTCTTCAATATGCCCTTCACCAACATGCAGTGTTTCCTTGATTGAATTAGCTCTCACACCAATATTTGCGTCTAGAGCCTTTGCATTGAGGGCTATCTGAAAACGGCTGTGGCGCTGAAGTTGCCTGTGAATGTGGAGTTGGTGGCATGTGAAACCCGCATGTGCAGCATTCGTTTATGTGGGATGGTCTACCAGGTTCATTCCTAGATAATGCACTCAAAGGGCACTAAGCATAGAGTGTGAAAACTGAGTTTCCTTGAGAGCTGCTTGGAAGCCTGATGGTGTGTGAAGTTAGTGAGCCAAATGGAGTTGTTCTCCCACAAGAACCACTCGGCTGATCCTTCTTCAATATGCCCTTCACCAACATGCAGTGTTTCCTTGATTGAATTAGCTCTCACACCAATATTTGCGTCTAGAGCCTTTGCATTGAGGGCTATCTGAAAACGGCTGTGGCGCTGAGGTTGCCTGTGAATGTGGAGTTGGTGGCATGTGAAACCCGCATGTGGAGCATTCGTTTCTGTGGGATGCTGACCAAGCTTCATTTCAGTCCTAGGCACACAAAGGGCACTAAGCATAGAGTGTGAAAACTGAGTTTCCTTGAGAGCTGCTTGGAAGCCTGATGGTGTGTGAAGTTAGTGAGCCAAATGGAGTTGTTCTCCCACAAGAACCACTCGGCTGATCATTCTTCAATATGCACTTCACCAACATGCAGTGTTTCCTTGATTGAATTAGCTCTCACACCAATATTTGCGTCTAGAGCCTTTGCATTGAGGGCTATCTGAAAACGACTGTGGCGCTGAAGTTGCCTGTGAATGTGGAGTTGGTGGCATGTGAAACCCGCATGTGGAGCATTCGTTTGTGTGGGATGCTCTACCAGGTTCATTTCAGTCCTAGGCACTCATAGGGCACTAAGCATATAGTGTGAAAACTGAGTTTCCTTGAGAGCTGCTTGGAAGCCTGATGGTGTGTGAAGTTAGTGAGCCAAATGGAGTTGTTCTCCCACAAGAACCACTCGGCTGATCCTTCTTCAATATGCCCTTCACCAACATGCAGTGTTTCCTTGATTGAATTAGCTCTCACACCAATATTTGCATCTAGAGCCTTTGCATTGAGGGCTATCTGAAAACGACTGTGGCGCTAAATTTGTCTGTCAATGTGGAGTTGGTGGCATGTGAAACCCGCATGTGGAGCATTCGTTTCTGTGGGATGCTCTACCAGGTTCATTTCAGTCCTAGGCACTCATAGGGCACTAAGCATAGAGTGTGAAAACTGAGTTTCCTTGAGAGCTGCTTGGAAGCCTGATGGTGTGTGAAGTTAGTGAGCCAAATGCAGTTTTTCTCCCACAAGAACCACTCGGCTGATCCTTCTTCAATATGCCCTTCACCAACATGCAGTGTTTCCTTGATTGAATTAGCTCTCACACCAATATTTGCGTCTAGAGCCTTTGCATTGAGGGCTATCTGAAAACGGCTGTGGCGCTGAAGTTGCCTGTGAATGTGGAGTTGGTGGCATGTGAAACCCGCATGTGGAGCATTCGTTTGTGCGGGATTCTGACCAAGCTTCATTTCAGTCCTAGGCACACAAAGGGCACTAAGCATAGAGTGTGAAAACTGAGTTTCCTTGAGAGCTGCTTGGAAGCCTGATGGTGTGTGAAGTTAGTGAGCCAAATGGAGTTGTTCTCCCACAAGAACCACTCCCCTGATCCTTCTTCAATATGCCCTTCACCAACATGCAGTGTTTCCTTGATTGAATTAGCTCTCACACCAATATTTGCGTCTAGAGCCTTTGCATTGAGGGCTATCTGAAAACGGCTGTGGCGCTGAAGTTGCCTGTCAATGTGGAGTTGGTGGCATGTGAAACCCGCATGTGGAGCATTCGTTTGTGTGGGATGCTGACCAAGCTTCATTTCAGTCCTAGGCACACAAAGGGCACTAAGCATAGAGTGTGAAACCTGAGTTTCCTTGAGAGCTGCTTGGAAGCCTGATGGTGTGTGAAGTTAGTGAGCCAAATGGAGTTGTTCTCCCACAAGAACCACTCGGCTGATCCTTCTTCAATATGCCCTTCACCAACATGCAGTGTTTCCTTGATTGAATTAGCTCTCACACCAATATTTGCGTCTAGAGCTTTTGCATTGAGGGCTATCTGAAAACGGCTGTGGCGCTGAAGTTGCCTGTGAATGTGGAGTTGGTGGCATGTGAAACCCGCATGTGGAGCATTCGTTTGTGTGGGATGCTGACCAAGCTTCATTTCAGTCCTAGGCACACAAAGGGCACTAAGCATAGAGTGTGAAAACTGAGTTTCCTTGAGAGCTGCTTGGAAGCCTGATGGTGTGTGAAGTTAGTGAGCCAAATGGAGTTGTTCTCCCACAAGAACCACTCGGCTGATCCTTCTTCAATATGCCCTTCACCAACATGCAGTGTTTCCTTGATTGAATTAGCTCTCACACCAATATTTGCGTCTAGAGCCTTTGCATTGAGGGCTATCTGAAAACGGCTGTGGCGCTGAAGTTGCCTGTGAATGTGGAGTTGGTGGCATGTGAAACCCGCATGTGGAGCATTCGTTTGTGTGGGATGCTGACCAAGCTTCATTTCAGTCCTAGGCGCACAAAGGGCACTAAGCATAGAGTGTGAAAACTGAGTTTCCTTGAGAGCTGCTTGGAAGCCTGATGGTGTGTGAAGTTAGTGAGCCAAATGCAGTTGTTCTCCCACAAGAACCACTCGGCTGATCCTTCTTCAATATGCCCTTCACCAACATGCAGTGTTTCCTTGATTGAATTAGCTCTCACACCAATATTTGCGTCTAGAGCCTTTGCATTGAGGGCTATCTGAAAACGGCTGTGGCGCTGAAGTTGCCTGTGAATGTGGAGTTGGTGGCATGTGAAACCCGCATGTGGAGCATTCGTTTGTGTGGGATGGTCTACCAGGTTCATTCCTAGATAATGCACTCAAAGGGCACTAAGCATAGAGTGTGAAAACTGAGTTTCCTTGAGAGCTGCTTGGAAGCCTGATGGTGTGTGAAGTTAGTGAGCCAAATGGAGTTGTTCTCCCACAAGAACCACTCGGCTGATCCTTCTTCAATATGCCCTTCACCAACATGCAGTGTTTCCTTGATTGAATTAGCTCTCACACCAATATTTGCGTCTAGAGCCTTTGCATTGAGGGCTATCTGAAAACGGCTGTGGCGCTGAAGTTGCCTGTGAATGTGGAGTTGGTGGCATGTGAAACCCGCATGTGGAGCATTCGTTTCTGTGGGATGCTGACCAAGCTTCATTTCAGTCCTAGGCACTCAAAGGGCACTAAGCATAGAGTGTGAAAACTGAGTTTCCTTGAGAGCTGCTTGGAAGCCTGATGGTGTGTGAAGTTAGTGAGCCAAATGGAGTTGTTCTCCCACAAGAACCACTCGGCTGATCCTTCTTCAATATGCCCTTCACCAACATGCAGTGTTTCCTTGATTGAATTAGCTCTCACACCAATATTTGCGTCTAGAGCCTTTGCATTGAGGGCTATCTGAAAACGGCTGTGGCGCTGAAGTTGCCTGTGAATGTGGAGTTGCTGGCATGTGAAACCCGCATGTGGAGCATTCGTTTGTGTGGGATGCTGACCAAGTTTCATTTCAGTCCTAGGCACACAAAGGGCACTAAGCATAGAGTGTGCAACCTGAGTTTCCTTGAGAGCTGCTTGGAAGCCTGATGGTGTGTGAAGTTAGTGAGCCAAATGGAGTTGTTCTCCCACAAGAACCACTCGGCTGATCCTTCTTCAATATGCCCTTCACCAACATGCAGTGTTTCCTTGATTGAATTAGCTCTCACACCAATATTTGCGTCTAGAGCCTTTGCATTGAGGGCTATCTGAAAACGGCTGTGGCGCTGAAGTTGCCTGTGAATGTGGAGTTGGTGGCATGTGAAACCCGCATGTGGAGCATTCGTTTGTGTGGGATGCTGACCAAGCTTCATTTCAGTCCTAGGCGCACAAAGGGCACTAAGCATAGAGTGTGAAAACTGAGTTTCCTTGAGAGCTGCTTGGAAGCCTGATGGTGTGTGAAGTTAGTGAGCCAAATGGAGTTGTTCTCCCACAAGAACCACTCGGCTGATCCTTCTTCAATATGCCCTTCACCAACATGCAGTGTTTCCTTGATTGAATTAGCTCTCACACCAATATTTGCGTCTAGAGCCTTTGCATTGAGGGCTATCTGAAAACGGCTGTGGCGCTGAAGTTGCCTGTGAATGTGGAGTTGGTGGCATGTGAAACCCGCATGTGGAGCATTCGTTTGTGTGGGATGCTGACCAAGCTTCATTTCAGTCCTAGGCACACAAAGGGCACTAAGCATAGAGTGTGAAAACTGAGTTTCCTTGAGAGTTGCATGGAAGCCTGATGGTGTGTGAAGTTAGTGAGCCAAATGGAGTTGTTCTCCCACAAGAACCACTCGGCTGATCCTTCTTCAATATGCCCTTCACCAACATGCAGTGTTTCCTTGATTGAATTAGCTCTCACACCAATATTTGCGTCTAGAGCCTTTGCATTGAGGGCTATCTGAAAACGGCTGTGGCGCTGAAGTTGCCTGTGAATGTGGAGTTGGTGGCATGTGAAACCCGCATGTGGAGCATTCGTTTGTGTGGGATGCTGACCAAGCTTCATTTCAGTCCTAGGCACACAAAGGGCACTAAGCATAGAGTGTGAAACCTGAGTTTCATTGAGAGCTGCTTGGAAGCCTGATGGTGTGTGAAGTTGGTGAGCCAAATTGAGTTGTTCTCCCACAAGAACCACTCGGCTGATCCTTCTTCAATATGCCCTTCACCAACATGCAGTGTTTCCTTGATTGAATTAGCTCTCACACCAATATTTGCGTCTAGAGCCTTTGCATTGAGGGCTATCTGAAAACGGCTGTGGCGCTGAAGTTGCCTGTGAATGTGGAGTTGGTGGCATGTGAAACCCGCATGTGGAGCATTCGTTTGTGTGGGATGCTGACCAAGCTTCATTTCAGTCCTAGGCACACAAAGGGCACTAAGCATAGAGTGTGAAAACTGAGTTTCCTTGAGAGTTGCATGGAAGCCTGATGGTGTGTGAAGTTAGTGAGCCAAATGGAGTTGTTCTCCCACAAGAACCACTCGGCTGATCCTTCTTCAATATGCCCTTCACCAACATGCAGTGTTTCCTTGATTGAATTAGCTCTCACACCAATATTTGCGTCTAGAGCCTTTGCATTGAGGGCTATCTGAAAACGGCTGTGGCGCTGAAGTTGCCTGTGAATGTGGAGTTGGTGGCATGTGAAACCCGCATGTGGAGCATTCGTTTGTGTGGGATGCTGACCAAGCTTCATTTCAGTCCTAGGCACACAAAGAGCACTAAGCATAGAGTGTGCAACCTGAGTTTCCTTGAGAGCTGCTTGGAAGCCTGATGGTGTGTGAAGTTAGTGAGCAAAACGGAGTTGTTCTCCCACAAGAACCACTCGGCTGATCCTTCTTCAATATGCCCTTCACCAACATGAAGTGTTTCTTTTATTGAATTAGATCTCACACCAATATTTGCGTCTAGAGCCTTTGCATTGAGGGCTATCTGAAAACGGCTGTGGCGCTGAAGTTGCCTGTGAATGTGGAGTTGGTGGCATGTGAAACCCGCATGTGGAGCATTCGTTTGTGTGGGATGCTGACCAGGTTCATTTCAGTCCTAGGCACTCAAAGGGCACTAAGCATAGAGTGTGAAAACTGAGTTTCCTTGAGAGCTGCTTGGAAGCCTGATGGTGTGTGAAGTTAGTGAGCCAAATGGAGTTGTTCTCCCACAAGAACCACTCGGCTGATCCTTCTTCAATATGCCCTTCACCAACATGCAGTGTTTCCTTGATTGAATTAGCTCTCACACCAATATTTGCGTCTAGAGCCTTTGCATTGAGGGCTATCTGAAAACGGCTGTGGCGCTGAAGTTGCCTGTGAATGTGGAGTTGGTGGCATGTGAAACCCGCATGTGGAGCATTCGTTTGTGTGGGATGCTGACCAAGCTTCATTTCAGTCCTAGGCACACAAAGGGCACTAAGCATAGAGTGTGAAAACTGAGTTTCCTTGAGAGCTGCTTGGAAGCCTGATGGTGTGTGAAGTTAGTGAGCCAAATGGAGTTGTTCTCCCACAAGAACCACTCGGCTGATCCTTCTTCAATATGCCCTTCACCAACATGAAGTGTTTCTTTTATTGAATTAGATCTCACACCAATATTTGCGTCTAGAGCCTTTGCATTGAGGGCTATCTGAAAACGGCTGTGGCGCTGAAGTTGCCTGTGAATGTGGAGTTGCTGGCATGTGAAACCCGCATGTGGAGCATTCGTTTGTGTGGGATGCTGACCAAGTTTCATTTCAGTCCTAGGCACACAAAGGGCACTAAGCATAGAGTGTGCAACCTGAGTTTCCTTGAGAGCTGCTTGGAAGCCTGATGGTGTGTGAAGTTAGTGAGCCAAATGGAGTTGTTCTCCCACAAGAACCACTCGGCTGATCCTTCTTCAATATGCCCTTCACCAACATGCAGTGTTTCCTTGATTGAATTAGCTCTCACACCAATATTTGCGTCTAGAGCCTTTGCATTGAGGGCTATCTGAAAACGGCTGTGGCGCTGAAGTTGCCTGTGAATGTGGAGTTGGTGGCATGTGAAACCCGCATGTGGAGCATTCGTTTGTGTGGGATGCTGACCAAGCTTCATTTCAGTCCTAGGCGCACAAAGGGCACTAAGCATAGAGTGTGAAAACTGAGTTTCCTTGAGAGCTGCTTGGAAGCCTGATGGTGTGTGAAGTTAGTGAGCCAAATGGAGTTGTTCTCCCACAAGAACCACTCGGCTGATCCTTCTTCAATATGCCCTTCACCAACATGAAGTGTTTCTTTTATTGAATTAGATCTCACACCAATATTTGCGTCTAGAGCCTTTGCATTGAGGGCTATCTGAAAACGGCTGTGGCGCTGAAGTTGCCTGTGAATGTGGAGTTGCTGGCATGTGAAACCCGCATGTGGAGCATTCGTTTGTGTGGGATGCTGACCAAGTTTCATTTCAGTCCTAGGCACACAAAGGGCACTAAGCATAGAGTGTGCAACCTGAGTTTCCTTGAGAGCTGCTTGGAAGCCTGATGGTGTGTGAAGTTAGTGAGCCAAATGGAGTTGTTCTCCCACAAGAACCACTCGGCTGATCCTTCTTCAATATGCCCTTCACCAACATGCAGTGTTTCCTTGATTGAATTAGCTCTCACACCAATATTTGCGTCTAGAGCCTTTGCATTGAGGGCTATCTGAAAACGGCTGTGGCGCTGAAGTTGCCTGTGAATGTGGAGTTGCTGGCATGTGAAACCCGCATGTGGAGCATTCGTTTGTGTGGGATGCTGACCAAGCTTCATTTCAGTCCTAGGCGCACAAAGGGCACTAAGCATAGAGTGTGAAAACTGAGTTTCCTTGAGAGCTGCTTGGAAGCCTGATGGTGTGTGAAGTTAGTGAGCCAAATGGAGTTGTTCTCCCACAAGAACCACTCGGCTGATCCTTCTTCAATATGCCCTTCACCAACATGAAGTGTTTCTTTTATTGAATTAGATCTCACACCAATATTTGCGTCTAGAGCCTTTGCATTGAGGGCTATCTGAAAACGGCTGTGGCGCTGAAGTTGCCTGTGAATGTGGAGTTGCTGGCATGTGAAACCCGCATGTGGAGCATTCGTTTGTGTGGGATGCTGACCAAGTTTCATTTCAGTCCTAGGCACACAAAGGGCACTAAGCATAGAGTGTGCAACCTGAGTTTCCTTGAGAGCTGCTTGGAAGCCTGATGGTGTGTGAAGTTAGTGAGCCAAATGGAGTTGTTCTCCCACAAGAACCACTCGGCTGATCCTTCTTCAATATGCCCTTCACCAACATGCAGTGTTTCCTTGATTGAATTAGCTCTCACACCAATATTTGCGTCTAGAGCCTTTGCATTGAGGGCTATCTGAAAACGGCTGTGGCGCTGAAGTTGCCTGTGAATGTGGAGTTGGTGGCATGTGAAACCCGCATGTGGAGCATTCGTTTGTGTGGGATGCTGACCAAGCTTCATTTCAGTCCTAGGCGCACAAAGGGCACTAAGCATAGAGTGTGAAAACTGAGTTTCCTTGAGAGCTGCTTGGAAGCCTGATGGTGTGTGAAGTTAGTGAGCCAAATGGAGTTGTTCTCCCACAAGAACCACTCGGCTGATCCTTCTTCAATATGCCCTTCACCAACATGCAGTGTTTCCTTGATTGAATTAGCTCTCACACCAATATTTGCGTCTAGAGCCTTTGCATTGAGGGCTATCTGAAAACGGCTGTGGCGCTGAAGTTGCCTGTGAATGTGGAGTTGGTGGCATGTGAAACCCGCATGTGGAGCATTCGTTTGTGTGGGATGCTGACCAAGCTTCATTTCAGTCCTAGGCACACAAAGGGCACTAAGCATAGAGTGTGAAAACTGAGTTTCCTTGAGAGTTGCATGGAAGCCTGATGGTGTGTGAAGTTAGTGAGCCAAATGGAGTTGTTCTCCCACAAGAACCACTCGGCTGATCCTTCTTCAATATGCCCTTCACCAACATGCAGTGTTTCCTTGATTGAATTAGCTCTCACACCAATATTTGCGTCTAGAGCCTTTGCATTGAGGGCTATCTGAAAACGGCTGTGGCGCTGAAGTTGCCTGTGAATGTGGAGTTGGTGGCATGTGAAACCCGCATGTGGAGCATTCGTTTGTGTGGGATGCTGACCAAGCTTCATTTCAGTCCTAGGCACACAAAGGGCACTAAGCATAGAGTGTGAAACCTGAGTTTCATTGAGAGCTGCTTGGAAGCCTGATGGTGTGTGAAGTTGGTGAGCCAAATGGAGTTGTTCTCCCACAAGAACCACTCGGCTGATCCTTCTTCAATATGCCCTTCACCAACATGCAGTGTTTCCTTGATTGAATTAGCTCTCACACCAATATTTGCGTCTAGAGCCTTTGCATTGAGGGCTATCTGAAAACGGCTGTGGCGCTGAAGTTGCCTGTGAATGTGGAGTTGGTGGCATGTGAAACCCGCATGTGGAGCATTCGTTTGTGTGGGATGCTGACCAAGCTTCATTTCAGTCCTAGGCACACAAAGGGCACTAAGCATAGAGTGTGAAAACTGAGTTTCCTTGAGAGTTGCATGGAAGCCTGATGGTGTGTGAAGTTAGTGAGCCAAATGGAGTTGTTCTCCCACAAGAACCACTCGGCTGATCCTTCTTCAATATGCCCTTCACCAACATGCAGTGTTTCCTTGATTGAATTAGCTCTCACACCAATATTTGCGTCTAGAGCCTTTGCATTGAGGGCTATCTGAAAACGGCTGTGGCGCTGAAGTTGCCTGTGAATGTGGAGTTGGTGGCATGTGAAACCCGCATGTGGAGCATTCGTTTGTGTGGGATGCTGACCAAGCTTCATTTCAGTCCTAGGCACACAAAGAGCACTAAGCATAGAGTGTGCAACCTGAGTTTCCTTGAGAGCTGCTTGGAAGCCTGATGGTGTGTGAAGTTAGTGAGCAAAACGGAGTTGTTCTCCCACAAGAACCACTCGGCTGATCCTTCTTCAATATGCCCTTCACCAACATGAAGTGTTTCTTTTATTGAATTAGATCTCACACCAATATTTGCGTCTAGAGCCTTTGCATTGAGGGCTATCTGAAAACGGCTGTGGCGCTGAAGTTGCCTGTGAATGTGGAGTTGGTGGCATGTGAAACCCGCATGTGGAGCATTCGTTTGTGTGGGATGCTGACCAGGTTCATTTCAGTCCTAGGCACTCAAAGGGCACTAAGCATAGAGTGTGAAAACTGAGTTTCCTTGAGAGCTGCTTGGAAGCCTGATGGTGTGTGAAGTTAGTGAGCCAAATGGAGTTGTTCTCCCACAAGAACCACTCGGCTGATCCTTCTTCAATATGCCCTTCACCAACATGCAGTGTTTCCTTGATTGAATTAGCTCTCACACCAATATTTGCGTCTAGAGCCTTTGCATTGAGGGCTATCTGAAAACGGCTGTGGCGCTGAAGTTGCCTGTGAATGTGGAGTTGGTGGCATGTGAAACCCGCATGTGGAGCATTCGTTTGTGTGGGATGCTGACCAAGCTTCATTTCAGTCCTAGGCACACAAAGGGCACTAAGCATAGAGTGTGAAAACTGAGTTTCCTTGAGAGCTGCTTGGAAGCCTGATGGTGTGTGAAGTTAGTGAGCCAAATGGAGTTGTTCTCCCACAAGAACCACTCGGCTGATCCTTCTTCAATATGCCCTTCACCAACATGAAGTGTTTCTTTTATTGAATTAGATCTCACACCAATATTTGCGTCTAGAGCCTTTGCATTGAGGGCTATCTGAAAACGGCTGTGGCGCTGAAGTTGCCTGTGAATGTGGAGTTGGTGGCATGTGAAACCCGCATGTGGAGCATTCGTTTGTGTGGGATGCTGACCAGGTTCATTTCAGTCCTAGGCACTCAAAGGGCACTAAGCATAGAGTGTGAAAACTGAGTTTCCTTGAGAGCTGCTTGGAAGCCTGATGGTGTGTGAAGTTAGTGAGCCAAATGGAGTTGTTCTGCCACAAGAACCACTCGGCTGATCCTTCTTCAATATGCCCTTCACCAACATGCAGTGTTTCCTTGATTGAATTAGCTCTCACACCAATATTTGCGTCTAGAGCCTTTGCATTGAGGGCTATCTGAAAACGGCTGTGGCGCTGAAGTTGCCTGTGAATGTGGAGTTGGTGGCATGTGAAACCCGCATGTGGAGCATTCGTTTGTGTGGGATGCTGACCAAGCTTCATTTCAGTCCTAGGCACACAAAGAGCACTAAGCATAGAGTGTGCAACCTGAGTTTCCTTGAAAGCTGCTTGGAAGCCTGATGGTGTGTGAAGTTAGTGAGCAAAACGGAGTTGTTCTCCCACAAGAACCACTCGGCTGATCCTTCTTCAATATGCCCTTCACCAACATGAAGTGTTTCTTTTATTGAATTAGCTCTCACACCAATATTTGCGTCTAGAGCCTTTGCATTGAGGGCTATCTGAAAACGGCTGTGGCGCTGAAGTTGCCTGTGAATGTGGAGTTGGTGGCATGTGAAACCCGCATGTGGAGCATTCGTTTGTGTGGGATGCTCTACCAGGTTCATTTCAGTCCTAGGCACACAAAGGGCACTAAGCATAGAGTGTGAAAACTGAGTTTCCTTGAGAGCTGCTTGGAAGCCTGATGGTGTGTGAAGTTAGTGAGCCAAATGGAGTTGTTCTCCCACAAGAACCACTCGGTTGATCCTTCTTCAATATGCCCTTCACCAACATGCAGTGTTTCCTTGATTGAATTAGCTCTCACACCAATATTTGCGTCTAGAGCCTTTGCATTGAGGGCTTTTTGAAAACAGCTGTGGCGCTGAAGTTGCCTGTGAATTTGGAGTTGGTGGCATGTGAAACCCGCATGTGGAGCATTCGTTTCTGTGGGATGCTGACGAAGCTTCATTTTAGTCCTAGGCACACAAAGGGCACTAAGCATAGAGTGTGAAAACTGAGTTTCCTTGAGAGTTGCATGGAAGCCTGATGGTGTGTGAAGTTAGTGAGCCAAATGGAGTTGTTCTCCCACAAGAACCACTCAGCTGATCCTTCTTCAATATGCCCTTCACCAACATGAAGTGTTTCTTTTATTGAATTAGATCTCACACCAATATTTGCGTCTAGAGCCTTTGCATTGAGGGCTATCTGAAAACGGCTGTGGCGCTGAAGTTGCCTGTGAATGTGGAGTTGGTGGCATGTGAAACCCGCATGTGGAGCATTCGTTTGTGTGGGATGCTGACCAGGTTCATTTCAGTCCTAGGCACTCAAAGGGCACTAAGCATAGAGTGTGAAAACTGAGTTTCCTTGAGAGCTGCTTGGAAGCCTGATGGTGTGTGAAGTTAGTGAGCCAAATGGAGTTGTTCTCCCACAAGAACCACCGGCTGATCCTTCTTCAATATGCCCTTCACCAACATGCAGTGTTTCCTTGATTGAATTAGCTCTCACACCAATATTTGCGTCTAGAGCCTTTGCATTGAGGGCTATCTGAAAACGGCTGTGGCGCTGAAGTTGCCTGTGAATGTGGAGTTGGTGGCATGTGAAACCCGCATGTGGAGCATTCGTTTGTGTGGGATGCTGACCAAGCTTCATTTCAGTCCTAGGCACACAAAGGGCACTAAGCATAGAGTGTGAAAACTGAGTTTCCTTGAGAGCTGCTTGGAAGCCTGATGGTGTGTGAAGTTAGTGAGCCAAATGGAGTTGTTCTCCCACAAGAACCACTCGGCTGATCCTTCTTCAATATGCCCTTCACCAACATGCAGTGTTTCCTTGATTGAATTAGCTCTCACACCAATATTTGCGTCTAGAGCCTTTGCATTGAGGGCTATCTGAAAACGGCTGTGGCGCTGAAGTTGCCTGTGAATGTGGAGTTGGTGGCATGTGAAACCCGCATGTGGAGCATTCGTTTCTGTGGGATGCTGACCAAGCTTCATTTCAGTCCTAGGCACACAAAGAGCACTGAGCATAGAGTGTGCAACCTGAGTTTCCTTGAGAGCTGCTTGGAAGCCTGATGGTGTGTGAAGTTAGTGAGCAAAACGGAGTTGTTCTCCCACAAGAACCACTCGGCTGATCCTTCTTCAATATGCCCTTCACCAACATGAAGTGTTTCTTTTATTGAATTAGCTCTCACACCAATATTTGCGTCTAGAGCCTTTGCATTGAGGGCTATCTGAAAACGGCTGTGGCGCTGAAGTTGCCTGTGAATGTGGAGTTGGTGGCATGTGAAACCCGCATGTGGAGCATTCGTTTGTGTGGGATGCTCTACCAGGTTCATTTCAGTCCTAGGCACACAAAGGGCACTAAGCATAGAGTGTGAAAACTGAGTTTCCTTGAGAGCTGCTTGGAAGCCTGATGGTGTGTGAAGTTAGTGAGCCAAATGGAGTTGTTCTCCCACAAGAACCACTCGGCTGATCCTTCTTCAATATGCCCTTCACCAACATGCAGTGTTTCCTTGATTGAATTAGCTCTCACACCAATATTTGCGTCTAGAGCCTTTGCATTGAGGGCTTTTTGAAAACGGCTGTGGCGCTGAAGTTGCCTGTGAATTTGGAGTTGGTGGCATGTGAAACCCGCATGTGGAGCATTCGTTTCTGTGGGATGCTGACGAAGCTTCATTTCAGTCCTAGGCACACAAAGGGCACTAAGCATAGAGTGTGAAAACTGAGTTTCCTTGAGAGCTGCTTGGAAGCCTGATGGTGTGTGAAGTTAGTGAGCCAAATGGAGTTGTTCTCCCACAAGAACCACTCGGCTGATCCTTCTTCAATATGCCCTTCACCAACATGCAGTGTTTCCTTGATTGAATTAGCTCTCATACCAATATTTGCGTCTAGAGCCTTTGCATTGAGGGCTATCTGAAAACGGCTGTGGCGCTGAAGTTGCCTGTGAATGTGGAGTTGGTGGCATGTGAAACCCGCATGTGGAGCATTCGTTTGTGTGGGATGCTGACCAAGCTTCATTTCAGTCCTAGGCACTCATAGGGCACTAAGCATAGAGTGTGAAAACTGAGTTTCCTTGAGAGTTGCATGGAAGCCTGATGGTGTGTGAAGTTAGTGAGCCAAATGGAGTTGTTCTCCCACAAGAACCACTCAGCTGATCCTTCTTCAATATGCCCTTCACCAACATGCAGTGTTTCCTTGATTGAATTAGCTCTCACACCAATATTTGCGTCTAGAGCCTTTACATTGAGGGCTAGCTGAAAACGGCTGTGGCGCTGAAGTTGCCTGTGAATGTGGAGTTGGTGGCATGTGAAACCCGCATGTGGAGAATTCGTTTGTGTGGGATGCTGACCAAGCTTCATTTCAGTCCTAGGCACTCAAAGGGCACTAAGCATAGAGTGTGAAAACTGAGTTTCCTTGAGAGCTGCTTGGAAGCCTGATGGTGTGTGAAGTTAGTGAGCCAAATGGAGTTGTTCTCCCACAAGAACCACTCGGCTGATCCTTCTTCAATATGCCCTTCACCAACATGCAGTGTTTCCTTGATTGAATTAGCTCTCACACCAATATTTGCGTCTAGAGCCTTTGCATTGAGGGCTATCTGAAAACGGCTGTGGCGCTGAAGTTGCCTGTGAATGTGGAGTTGGTGGCATGTGAAACCCGCATGTGGAGCATTCGTTTGTGTGGGATGCTGACCAAGCTTCATTTCAGTCCTAGGAACACAAAGGGCACTAAGCATAGAGTGTGAAAACTGAGTTTCCTTGAGAGCTGCTTGGAAGCCTGATGGTGTGTGAAGTTAGTGAGCCAAATGGAGTTGTTCTCCCACAAGAACCACTCTGCTGATCCTTCTTCAATATGCCCTTCACCAACATGCAGTGTTTCCTTGATTGAATTAGCTCTCACACCAATATTTGCGTCTAGAGCCTTTGCATTGAGGGCTATCTGAAAACGGCTGTGGCGCTGAAGTTGCCTGTGAATGTGGAGTTGGTGGCATGTGAAACCCGCATGTGGAGCATTCGTTTGTGTGGGATGCTGACCAAGATTCATTTCAGTCCTAGGCGCACAAAGGGCACTAAGCATAGAGTGTGAAACCTGAGTTTCCTTGAGAGCTGCTTGGAAGCCTGATGGTGTGTGAAGTTAGTGAGCCAAATGGAGTTGTTCTCCCACAAGAAACACTCGGCTGATCCTTCTTCAATATGCCCTTCACCCACATGCAGTGTTTCCTTGATTGAATTAGCTCTCACACCAATATTTGCGTCTAGAGCCTTTGCATTGAGGGCTATCTGAAAACGGCTGTGGCGCTGAAGTTGCCTGTGAATGTGGAGTTGGTGGCATGTGAAACCCGCATGTGGAGCATTCGTTTGTGTGGGATGCTGACCAAGCTTCATTTGGGTCCTAGGCGCACAAAGGGCACTAAGCATAGAGTGTGAAAACTGAGTTTCCTTGAGAGCTGCTTGGAAGCCTGATGGTGTGTGAAGTTAGTGAGCCAAATGGAGTTGTTCTCCCACAAGAACCACTCGGCTGATCCTTCTTCAATATGCCCTTCACCAACATGCAGTGTTTCCTTGATTGAATTAGCTCTCACACCAATATTTGCGTCTAGAGCCTTTGCATTGAGGGCTATCTGAAAACGGCTGTGGCGCTGAAGTTGCCTGTGAATGTGGAGTTGGTGGCATGTGAAACCCGCATGTGGAGCATTAGTTTTTGTGGGATGCTGACCAAGCTTCATTTCAGTCCTAGGCACTCAAAGGGCACTAAGCATAGAGTATGAAACCTGAGTTTCCTTGAGAGCTGCTTGGAAGCCTGATGGTGTGTGAAGTTAGTGAGCCAAATGGAGTTGTTCTCCCACAAGAACCACTCGGCTGATCCTTCTTCAATATGCCCTTCACCAACATGCAGTGTTTCCTTGATTGAATTAGCTCTCACACCAATATTTGCGTCTAGAGCCTTGGCATTGAGGGCTATCTGAAAACGGCTGTGGCGCTGAAGTTGCCTGTGAATGTGGAGTTGGTGGCATGTGAAACCCGCATGTGGAGCATTCGTTTGTGTGGGATGCTGACCAAGCTTCATTTCAGTCCTAGGCACACAAAGGGCACTAAGCATAGAGTGTGAAAACTGAGTTTCCTTGAGAGCTGCTTGGAAGCCTGATGGTGTGTGAAGTTAGTGAGCCAAATGGAGTTGTTCTCCCACAAGAACCACTCGGCTGATCCTTCTTCAATATGCCCTTCACCAACATGCAGTGTTTCCTTGATTGAATTAGCTCTCATACCAATATTTGCGTCTAGAGCCTTTGCATTGAGGGCTATCTGAAAACGGCTGTGGCGCTGAAGTTGCCTGTGAATGTGGAGTTGGTGGCATGTGAAACCCGCATGTGGAGCATTCGTTTGTGTGGGATGCTGACCAAGTTTCATTTCAGTCCTAGGCACACAAAGGGCACTAAGCATAGAGTGTGAAAACTGAGTTCCCTTGAGAGCTGCTTGGAAGCCTGATGGTGTGTGAAGTTAGTGAGCCAAATGGAGTTGTTCTCCCACAAGAACCACTCGGCTGATCCTTCTTCAATATGCCCTTCACCAACATGCAGTGTTTCCTTGATTGAATTAGCTCTCACACCAATATTTGCGTCTAGAGCCTTTGCATTGAGGGCTATCTGAAAACGGCTGTGGCGCTGAAGTTGCCTGTGAATGTGGAGTTGGTGGCATGTGAAACCCGCATGTGGAGCATTCGTTTGTGTGGGATGCTGACCCAGCTTCATTTCAGTCCTAGGCACACAAAGGGCACGAAGCATAGAGTGTGAAACCTGAGTTTCCTTGAGAGCTGCTTGGAAGCCTGATGGTGTGTGAAGTTAGTGAGCCAAATGGAGTTGTTCTCCCACAAGAACCACTCGGCTGATCCTTCTTCAATATGCCCTTCACCAACATGCAGTGTTTCCTTGATTGAATTAGCTCTCACACCAATATTTGCGTCTAGAGCCTTTGCATTGAGGGCTATCTGAAAACGGCTGTGGCGCTGAAGTTGCCTGTGAATGTGGAGTTGGTGGCATGTGAAACCCGCATGTGGAGCATTCGTTTGTGTGGGATGCTGACCAAGCTTCATTTGGGTCCTAGGCGCACAAAGGGCACTAAGCATAGAGTGTGAAAACTGAGTTTCCTTGAGAGCTGCTTGGAAGCCTGATGGTGTGTGAAGTTAGTGAGCCAAATGGAGTTGTTCTCCCACAAGAACCACTCGGCTGATCCTTCTTCAATATGCCCTTCACCAACATGCAGTGTTTCCTTGATTGAATTAGCTCTCACACCAATATTTGCGTCTAGAGCCTTTGCATTGAGGGCTATCTGAAAACGGCTGTGGCGCTGAAGTTGCCTGTGAATGTGGAGTTGGTGGCATGTGAAACCCGCATGTGGAGCATTCGTTTGTGTGGGATGCTGACCAAGCTTTATTTCAGTCCTAGGCACTCAAAGGGCACTAAGCATAGAGTATGAAACCTGAGTTTCCTTGAGAGCTGCTTGGAAGCCTGATGGTGTGTGAAGTTAGTGAGCCAAATGGAGTTGTTCTCCCACAAGAACCACTTGGCTGATCCTTCTTCAATATGCCCTTCACCAACATGCAGTGTTTCCTTGATTGAATTAGCTCTCACACCAATATTTGCGTCTAGAGCCTTTGCATTGAGGGCTATCTGAAAACGGCTGTGGCGCTGAAGTTGCCTGTGAATGTGGAGTTGGTGGCATGTGAAACCCGCATGTGGAGCATTCGTTTGTGTGGGATGCTGACCAAGCTTCATTTCAGTCCTAGGCACACAAAATGCACTAAGCATAGAGTGTGAAAACTGAGTTTCCTTGAGAGTTGCATGGAAGCCTGATGGTGTGTGAAGTTAGTGAGCCAAATGGAGTTGTTCTCCCACAAGAACCACTCAGCTGATCCTTCTTCAATATGCCCTTCACCAACATGCAGTGTTTCCTTGATTGAATTAGCTCTCACACCAATATTTGCGTCTAGAGCCTTTGCATTGAGGGCTATCTGAAAACGGCTGTGGCGCTGAAGTTGCCTGTGAATGTGGAGTTGGTGGCATGTGAAACCCGCATGTGGAGCATTCGTTTGTGTGGGATGCTGACCAAGCTTCATTTCAGTCCTAGGCACACAAAGGGCACTAAGCATAGAGTGTGAAAACTGAGTTTCCTTGAGAGCTGCTTGGAAGCCTGATGGTGTGTGAAGTTAGTGAGCCAAATGGAGTTGTTCTCCCACAAGAACCACTCGGCTGATCCTTCTTCAATATGCCCTTCACCAACATGCAGTGTTTCCTTGATTGAATTAGCTCTCATACCAATATTTGCGTCTAGAGCCTTTGCATTGAGGGCTATCTGAAAACGGCTGTGGCGCTGAAGTTGCCTGTGAATGTGGAGTTGGTGGCATGTGAAACCCGCATGTGGAGCATTCGTTTGTGTGGGATGCTGACCAAGTTTCATTTCAGTCCTAGCACACAAAGGGCACTAAGCATAGAGTGTGAAAACTGAGTTCCCTTGAGAGCTGCTTGGAAGCCTGATGGTGTGTGAAGTTAGTGAGCCAAATGGAGTTGTACTCCCACAGGAACCACTCGGCTGATCCTTCTTCAATATGCCCTTCACCAACATGCAGTGTTTCCTTGATTGAATTAGCTCTCACACCAATATTTGCGTCTAGAGCCTTTGCATTGAGGGCTATCTGAAAACGGCTGTGGCGCTGAAGTTGCCTGTGAATGTGGAGTTGGTGGCATGTGAAACCCGCATGTGGAGCATTCGTTTGTGTGGGATGCTGACCAAGCTTCATTTCAGTCCTAGGCGCACTAAGGGCACTAAGCATAGAGTGTGAAAACTGAGTTTCCTTGAGAGCTGCTTGGAAGCCTGATGGTGTGTGAAGTTAGTGAGCCAAATGGAGTTGTTCTCCCACAAGAACCACTCGGCTGATCCTTCTTCAATATGCCCTTCACCAACATGCAGTGTTTCCTTGATTGAATTAGCTCTCACACCAATATTTGCGTCTAGAGCCTTTGCATTGAGGGCTATCTGAAAACGGCTGTGGCGCTGAAGTTGCCTGTGAATGTGGAGTTGGTGGCATGTGAAACCCGCATGTGGAGCATTCGTTTGTGTGGGATGCTGACCAAGCTTCATTTCAGTCCTAGGCACACAAAGGGCACTAAGCATAGAGTGTGAAAACTGAGTTTCCTTGAGAAGTGCTTGGAAGCCTGATGGTGTGTGAAGTTAGTGAGCCAAATGGAGTTGTTCTCCCACAAGAACCACTCGGCTGATCCTTCTTCAATATGCCCTTCACCAACATGCAGTGTTTCCTTGATTGAATTAGCTCTCACACCAATATTTGCGTCTAGAGCCTTTGCATTGAGGGCTATCTGAAAACGGCTGTGGCGCTGAAGTTGCCTGTGAATGTGGAGTTGGTGGCATGTGAAATCCGCATGTGGAGCATTCGTTTGTGTGGGATGCTGACCAAGCTTCATTTCAGTCCTAGGCACACAAAGGGCACTAAGCATAGAGTGTGAAAACTGAGTTTCCTTGAGAAGTGCTTGGAAGCCTGATGGTGTGTGAAGTTAGTGAGCCAAATGGAGTTGTTCTCCCACAAGAACCACTCGGCTGATCCTTCTTCAATATGCCCTTCACCAACATGTAGTGTTTCCTTGATTGAATTAGCTCTCACACCAATATTTGCGTCTAGAGCCTTTGCATTGAGGGCTATCTGAAAACGGCTGTGGCGCTGAAGTTGCCTGTGAATGTGGAGTTGGTGTCATGTGAAAACCGCATGTGGAGCATTCGTTTGTGTGGGATGCTGACCAAGCTTCATTTCAGTCCTAGGCGCACAAAGGGCACTAAGCATAGAGTGTGAAAACTGAGTTTCCTTGAGAGCTGCTTGGAAGCCTGATGGTGTGTGAAGTTAGTGAGCCAAATGGAGTTGTTCTCCCACAAGAACCACTCGGCTGATCCTTCTTCAATATGCCCTTCACCAACATGCAGTGTTTCCTTGATTGAATTAGCTCTCACACCAATATTTGCGTCTAGAGCCTTTGCATTGAGGGCTATCTGAAAACGGCTGTGGCGCTGAAGTTGCCTGTGAATGTGGAGTTGGTGGCATGTGAAACCCGCATGTGGAGCATTCGTTTGTGTGGGATGCTGACCAAGCTTCATTTCAGTCCTAGGCACACAAAGGGCACTAAGCATAGAGTGTGAAAACTGAGTTTCCTTGAGAGTTGCATGGAAGCCTGATGGTGTGTGAAGTTAGTGAGCCAAATGGAGTTGTTCTCCCACAAGAACCACTCAGCTGATCCTTCTTCAATATGCCCTTCACCAACATGCAGTGTTTCCTTGATTGAATTAGCTCTCACACCAATATTTGCGTCTAGAGCCTTTGCATTGAGGGCTATCTGAAAACGGCTGTGGCGCTGAAGTTGCCTGTGAATGTGGAGTTGGTGGCATGTGAAACCCGCATGTGGAGCATTCGTTTGTGTGGGATGCTGACCAAGCTTCATTTCAGTCCTAGGCACACAAAGAGCACTAAGCATAGAGTGTGCAACCTGAGTTTCCTTGAGAGCTGCTTGGAAGCCTGATGGTGTGTGAAGTTAGTGAGCCAAATGGAGTTGTTCTCCCACAAGAAGCACTCGGCTGATCCTTCTTCAATATGCCCTTCACCAACATGAAGTGTTTCCTTGATTGAATTAGCTCTCACACCAATATTTGCGTCTAGAGCCTTTGCATTGAGGGCTATCTGAAAACGGCTGTGGCGCTGAAGTTGCCTGTGAATGTGGAGTTGGTGGCATGTGAAACCCGCATGTGGAGCATTCGTTTGTGTGGGATGCTGACCAAGCTTCATTTCAGTCCTAGGCACACAAAGGGCACTAAGCATAGAGTGTGAAAACTGAGTTTCCTTGAGAGCTGCTTGGAAGCCTGATGGTGTGTGAAGTTAGTGAGCCAAATGGAGTTGTTCTCCCACAAGAACCACTCGGCTGATCCTTCTTCAATATGCCCTTCACCAACATGCAGTGTTTCCTTGATTGAATTAGCTCTCATACCAATATTTGCGTCTAGAGCCTTTGCATTGAGGGCTATCTGAAAACGGCTGTGGCGCTGAAGTTGCCTGTGAATGTGGAGTTGGTGGCATGTGAAACCCGCATGTGGAGCATTCGTTTGTGTGGGATGCTGACCAAGCTTCATTTCAGTCCTAGGCACACAAAGGGCACTAAGCATAGAGTGTGAAAACTGAGTTTCCTTGAGAACTGCTTGGAAGCCTGATGGTGTGTGAAGTTAGTGAGCCAAATGGAGTTGTTCTCCCACAAGAACCACTCGGCTGATCCTTCTTCAATATGCCCTTCACCAACATGCAGTGTTTCCTTGATTGAATTAGCTCTCACACCAATATTTGCGTCTAGAGCCTTTGCATTGAGGGCTATCTGAAAACGGCTGTGGCGCTGAAGTTGCCTGTGAATGTGGAGTTGGTGGCATGTGAAACCCGCATGTGGAGCATTCGTTTGTGTGGGATGCTGACCAAGCTTCATTTCAGTCCTAGGCACTCAAAGGGCACTAAGCATAGAGTGTGAAAACTGAGTTTCCTTGAGAGCTGCTTGAAAGCCTGATGGTGTGTGAAGTTAGTGAGCCAAATGGAGTTGTTCTCCCACAAGAACCACTCGGCTGATCCTTCTTCAATATGCCCTTCACCAACATGCAGTGTTTCCTTGATTGAATTAGCTCTCACACCAATATTTGCGTCTAGAGCCTTTGCATTGAGGGCTATCTGAAAACGGCTGTGGCGCTGAAGTTGCCTGTGAATGTGGAGTTGGTGGCATGTGAAACCCGCATGTGGAGCATTCGTTTGTGTGGGATGCTGACCCAGCTTCATTTCAGTCCTAGGCACACAAAGGGCACTAAGCATAGAGTGTGAAACCTGAGTTTCCTTGAGAGCTGCTTGGAAGCCTGATGGTGTGTGAAGTTAGTGAGCCAAATGGAGTTGTTCTCCCACAAGAACCACTCGGCTGATCCTTCTTCAATATGCCCTTCACCAACATGCAGTGTTTCCTTGATTGAATTAGCTCTCACACCAATATTTGCGTCTAGAGCCTTTGCATTGAGGGCTATCTGAAAACGGCTGTGGCGCTGAAGTTGCCTGTGAATGTGGAGTTGGTGGCATGTGAAACCCGCATGTGGAGCATTCGTTTGTGTGGGATGCTGACCAAGCTTCATTTCAGTCCTAGGCACACAAAGGGCACTAAGCATAGAGTGTGAAACCTGAGTTTCCTTGAGAGCTGCTTGGAAGCCTGATGGTGTGTGAAGTTAGTGAGCCAAATGGAGTTGTTGTCCCACAAGAACCACTCGGCTGATCCTTCTTCAATATGCCCTTCACCAACATGCAGTGTTTCCTTGATTGAATTAGCTCTCACACCAATATTTGCGTCTAGAGCCTTTGCATTGAGGGCTATCTGAAAACGGCTGTGGCGCTGAAGTTGCCTGTGAATGTGGAGTTGGTGGCATGTGAAACCCGCATGTGGAGCATTCGTTTGTGTGGGATGCTGACCAAGCTTCATTTCAGTCCTAGGCACTCAAAGGCACTAAGCATAGAGTGTGAAAACTGAGTTTCCTTGAGAGCTGCTTGGAAGCCTGATGGTGTGTGAAGTTAGTGAGCCAAATGGAGTTGTTCTCCCACAAGAACCACTCGGCTGATCCTTCTTCAATATGCCCTTCACCAACATGCAGTGTTTCCTTGATTGAATTAGCTCTCACACCAATATTTGCGTCTAGAGCCTTTGCATTGAGGGCTATCTGAAAACGGCTGTGGCGCTGAAGTTGCCTGTGAATGTGGAGTTGGTGGCATGTGAAACCCGCATGTGGAGCATTCGTTTGTGTGGGATGCTGACCAAGCTTCATTTCAGTCCTAGGCACACAAAGGGCACTAAGCATAGAGTGTGAAAACTGAGTTTCCTTGAGAGCTGCTTGGAAGCCTGATGGTGTGTGAAGTTAGTGAGCCAAATGGAGTTGTTCTCCCACAAGAACCACTCGGCTGATCCTTCTTCAATATGCCCTTCACCAACATGCAGTGTTTCCTGGATTGAATTAGCTCTCACACCAATATTTGCGTCTAGAGCCTTTGCATTGAGGGCTATCTGAAAACGGCTGTGGCGCTGAAGTTGCCTGTGAATGTGGAGTTGGTGTCATGTGAAACCCGCATGTGGAGCATTCGTTTGTGTGGGATGCTGACCAAGATTCATTTCAGTCCTAGGCGCACAAAGGGCACTAAGCATAGAGTGTGAAAACTGAGTTTCCTTGAGAGCTGCTTGGAAGCCTGATGGTGTGTGAAGTTAGTGAGCCAAATGGAGTTGTTCTCCCACAAGAACCACTCGGCTGATCCTTCTTCAATATGCCCTTCACCAACATGCAGTGTTTCCTTGATTGAATTAGCTCTCACACCAATATTTGCGTCTAGAGCCTTTGCATTGAGGGCTATCTGAAAACGGCTGTGGCGCTGAAGTTGCCTGTGAATGTGGAGTTGGTGGCATGTGAAACCCGCATGTGGAGCATTCGTTTGTGTGGGATGCTGACCAAGCTTCATTTCAGTCCTAGGCACACAAAGGGCACTAAGCATAGAGTGTGAAAACTGAGTTTCCTTGAGAGTTGCATGGAAGCCTGATGGTGTGTGAAGTTAGTGAGCCAAATGGAGTTGTTCTCCCACAAGAACCACTCAGCTGATCCTTCTTCAATATGCCCTTCACCAACATGCAGTGTTTCCTTGAATTAGCTCTCATACCAATATTTGCGTCTAGAGCCTTTGCATTGAGGGCTATCTGAAAACGGCTGTGGCGCTGAAGTTGCCTGTGAATGTGGAGTTGGTGTCATGTGAAACCCGCATGTGGAGCATTCGTTTGTGTGGGATGCTCTACCATTTTCATTTCAGTCCTAGCCAAGCAAAGGGCACTAAGCATAGAGTGTGAAAACTGAGTTTCCTTGAGAGCTGCTTGGAAGCCTGATGGTGTGTGAAGTTAGTGAGCCAAATGGAGTTGTTCTCCCACAAGAACCACTCGGCTGATCCTTCTTCAATATGCCCTTCACCAACATGCAGTGTTTCCTTGATTGAATTAGCTCTCACACCAATATTTGCGTCTAGAGCCTTTGCATTGAGGGCTATCTGAAAACGGCTGTGGCGCTGAAGTTGCCTGTGAATGTGGAGTTGGTGGCATGTGAAACCCGCATGTGGAGCATTCGTTTTTGTGGGATGCTGACCAAGCTTCATTTCAGTCCTAGGCACACAAAGGGCACTAAGCATAGAGTGTGAAACCTGAGTTTCCTTGAGAGCTGCTTGGAAGCCTGATGGTGTGTGAAGTTAGTGAGCCAAATGGAGTTGTTCTCCCACAAGAACCACTCGGCTGATCCTTCTTCAATATGCCCTTCACCAACATGCAGTGTTTCCTTGATTGAATTAGCTCTCACACCAATATTTGCGTCTAGAGCCTTTGCATTGAGGGCTATCTGAAAACGGCTGTGGCGCTGAAGTTGCCTGTGAATGTGGAGTTGGTGGCATGTGAAACCCGCATGTGGAGCATTCGTTTGTGTGGGATGCTGACCAAGCTTCATTTCAGTCCTAGGCACACAAAGGGCACTAAGCATAGAGTGTGAAAACTGAGTTTCCTTGAGAGCTGCTTGGAAGCCTGATGGTGTGTGAAGTTAGTGAGCCAAATGGAGTTGTTCTCCCACAAGAACCACTCGGCTGATCCTTCTTCAATATGCCCTTCACCAACATGCAGTGTTTCCTTGATTGAATTAGCTCTCACACCAATATTTGCGTCTAGAGCCTTTGCATTGAGGGCTATCTGAAAACGGCTGTGGCGCTGAAGTTGCCTGTGAATGTGGAGTTGGTGGCATGTGAAACCCGCATGTGGAGCATTCGTTTGTGTGGGATGCTGACCAAGCTTCATTTCAGTCCTAGGCACACAAAGGGCACTAAGCATAGAGTGTGAAAACTGAGTTTCCTTGAGAGTTGCATGGAAGCCTGATGGTGTGTGAAGTTAGTGAGCCAAATGGAGTTGTTCTCCCACAAGAACCACTCGGCTGATCCTTCTTCAATATGCCCTTCACCAACATGCAGTGTTTCCTGGATTGAATTAGCTCTCACACCAATATTTGCGTCTAGAGCCTTTGCATTGAGGGCTATCTGAAAACGGCTGTGGCGCTGAAGTTGCCTGTGAATGTGGAGTTGGTGGCATGTGAAACCCGCATGTGGAGCATTCGTTTGTGTGGGATGCTCTACCAGGTTCATTTCAGTCCTAGCCAAGCAAAGGGCACTAAGCATAGAGTGTGAAAACTGAGTTTCCTTGAGAGCTGCTTGGAAGCCTGATGGTGTGTGAAGTTAGTGAGCCAAATGGAGTTGTTCTCCCACAAGAACCACTCGGCTGATCCTTCTTCAATATGCCCTTCACCAACATGCAGTGTTTCCTTGATTGAATTAGCTCTCACACCAATATTTGCGTCTAGAGCCTTTGCATTGAGGGCTATCTGAAAACGGCTGTGGCGCTGAAGTTGCCAGTGAATGTGGAGTTGGTGGCATGTGAAACCCGCATGTGGAGCATTCGTTTGTGTGGGATGCTGACCAAGCTTCATTTCAGTCTTAGGCGCACAAAGGGCACTAAGCATAGAGTGTGAAAACTGAGTTTCCTTGAGAGCTGCTTGGAAGCCTGATGGTGTGTGAAGTTAGTGAGCCAAATGGAGTTGTTCTCCCACAAGAACCACTCGGCTGATCCTTCTTCAATATGCCCTTCACCAACATGCAGTGTTTCCTTGATTGAATTAGCTCTCACACCAATATTTGCGTCTAGAGCCTTTGCATTGAGGGCTATCTGAAAACGGCTGTGGCTCTGAAGTTGCCTGTGAATGTGGAGTTGGTGGCATGTGAAACCCGCATGTGGAGCATTCGTTTGTGTGGGATGCTGACCAAGCTTCATTTCAGTCCTAGGCACACAAAGAGCACTAAGCATAGAGTGTGCAACCTGAGTTTCCTTGAGAGCTGCTTGGAAGCCTGATGGTGTGTGAAGTTAGTGAGCCAAATGGAGTTGTTCTCCCACAAGAAGCACTCGGCTGATCCTTCTTCAATATGCCCTTCACCAACATGAAGTGTTTCCTTGATTGAATTAGCTCTCACACCAATATTTGCG
The DNA here is from genome assembly GCF_030435755.1 of Ochotona princeps. Classification (NCBI taxonomy): domain Eukaryota; kingdom Metazoa; phylum Chordata; class Mammalia; order Lagomorpha; family Ochotonidae; genus Ochotona; species Ochotona princeps. Next base: position 21,049 of record NW_026696374.1, on the reverse strand, counting down.
TCTAGAGCCTTTGCATTGAGGGCTATCTGAAAACGGCTGTGGCGCTGAAGTTGCCTGTGAATGTGGAGTTGGTGGCATGTGAAACCCGCATGTGGAGCATTCGTTTGTGTGGGATGCTGACCAAGCTTCATTTCAGTCCTAGGCACTCAAAGGGCACTAAGCATAGAGTGTGAAACCTGAATTTCCTTGAGAGCTGCTTGGAAGCCTGATGGTGTGTGAAGTTAGTGAGCCAAATGGAGTTGTTCTCCCACAAGAAGCACTCGGCTGATCCTTCTTCAATATGCCCTTCACCAACATGCAGTGTTTCCTTGATTGAATTAGCTCTCACACCAATATTTGCATCTAGAGCCTTTGCATTGAGGGCTTTCTGAAAACGGCTGTGGCGCTGAAGTTGCCTGTGAATGTGGAGTTCGTGGCATGTGAAACCCGCATGTGGAGCATTCGTTTCTGTGGGATGCTGACCAAGCTTCATTTCAGTCCTAGGCACACAAAGGGCACTAAGCATAGAGTGTGAAAACTGAGTTTCCTTGAGAGCTGCTTGGAAGCCTGATGGTGTGTGAAGTTAGTGAGAAAAATGGAGTTGTTCTCCCACAAGAACCACTCGGCTGATCCTTCTTCAATATGCCCTTCACCAACATGCAGTGTTTCCTTGATTGAATTAGCTCTCACACCAATATTTGCGTCTAGAGCCTTTGCATTGAGGGCTATCTGAAAACGGCTGTGGCGCTGAAGTTGCCTGTGAATGTGGAGTTGGTGGCATGTGAAACCCGCATGTGGAGCATTCGTTTGTGTGGGATGCTGACCAAGCTTCATTTCAGTCCTAGGCACACAAAGAGCACTAAGCATAGAGTGTGAAAACTGAGTTTCCTTGAGAGCTGCTTGGAAGCCTGATGGTGTGTGAAGTTAGTGAGCCAAATGGAGTTGTTCTCCCACAAGAACCACTCGGCTGATCCTTCTTCAATATGCCCTTCACCAACATGCAGTGTTTCCTTGATTGAATTAGCTTTCACACCAATATTTGCGTCTAGAGCCTTTGCATTGAGGGCTATCTGAAAACGGCTGTGGCGCTGAAGTTGCCTGTGAATGTGGAGTTGGTGGCATGTGAAACCCGCATGTGGAGCATTCGTTTGTGTGGGATGCTCTACCAGGTTCATTTCAGTCCTAGCCAAGCAAAGGGCACTAAGCATAGAGTGTGAAAACTGAGTTTCCTTGAGAGCTGCTTGGAAGCCTGATGGTGTGTGAAGTTAGTGAGCCAAATGGAGTTGTTCTCCCACAAGAACCACTCGGCTGATCCTTCTTCAATATGCCCTTCACCAACATGCAGTGTTTCCTTGATTGAATTAGCTTTCACACCAATATTTGCGTCTAGAGCCTTTGCATTGAGGGCTATCTGAAAACGGCTGTGGCGCTGAAGTTGCCTGTGAATGTGGAGTTGGTGGCATGTGAAACCCGCATGTGGAGCATTCGTTTGTGTGGGATGCTCTACCAGGTTCATTTCAGTCCTAGCCAAGCAAAGGGCACTAAGCATAGAGTGTGAAAACTGAGTTTCCTTGAGAGCTGCTTGGAAGCCTGATGGTGTGTGAAGTTAGTGAGCCAAATGGAGTTGTTCTCCCACAAGAACCACTCGGCTGATCCTTCTTCAATATGCCCTTCACCAACATGCAGTGTTTCCTTGATTGAATTAGCTTTCACACCAATATTTGCGTCTAGAGCCTTTGCATTGAGGGCTATCTGAAAACGGCTGTGGCGCTGAAGTTGCCTGTGAATGTGGAGTTGGTGGCATGTGAAACCCGCATGTGGAGCATTCGTTTGTGTGGGATGCTGACCAAGCTTCATTTCAGTCCTAGGCGCACAAAGGGCACTAAGCATAGAGTGTGAAAACTGAGTTTCCTTGAGAGCTGCTTGGAAGCCTGATGGTGTGTGAAGTTAGTGAGCCAAATGGAGTTGTTCTCCCACAAGAACCACTCGGCTGATCCTTCTTCAATATGCCCTTCACCAACATGCAGTGTTTCCTTGATTGAATTAGCTCTCACACCAATATTTGCGTCTAGAGCCTTTGCATTGAGGGCTATCTGAAAACGGCTGTGGCGCTGAAGTTGCCTGTGAATGTGGAGTTGGTGGCATGTGAAACCCGCATGTGGAGCATTCGTTTGTGTGGGATGCTGACCAAGCTTCATTTCAGTCCTAGGCACACAAAGGGCACTAAGCATAGAGTGTGAAAACTGAGTTTCCTTGAGAGTTGCATGGAAGCCTGATGGTGTGTGAAGTTAGTGAGCCAAATGGAGTTGTTCTCCCACAAGAACCACTCAGCTGATCCTTCTTCAATATGCCCTTCACCAACATGCAGTGTTTCCTTGATTGAATTAGCTCTCACACCAATATTTGCGTCTAGAGCCTTTGCATTGAGGGCTATCTGAAATCGGCTGTGGCGCTGAAGTTGCCTGTGAATGTGGAGTTGGTGGCATGTGAAACCCGCATGTGGAGCATTCGTTTGTGTGGGATGCTGACCAAGCTTCATTTCAGTCCTAGGCACACAAAGAGCACTAAGCATAGAGTGTGCAACCTGAGTTTCCTTGAGAGCTGCTTGGAAGCCTGATGGTGTGTGAAGTTAGTGAGCCAAATGGAGTTGTTCTCCCACAAGAAGCACTCGGTTGATCCTTCTTCAATATGCCCTTCACCAACATGCAGTGTTTCCTTGATTGAATTAGCTCTCACACCAATATTTGCGTCTAGAGCCTTTGCATTGAGGGCTATCTGAAAACGGCTGTGGCGCTGAAGTTGCCTGTGAATGTGGAGTTGGTGGCATGTGAAACCCGCATGTGGAGCATTCGTTTGTGTGGGATGCTGACCAAGCTTCATTTCAGTCCTAGGCACTCAAAGGGCACTAAGCATAGAGTGTGAAACCTGAATTTCCTTGAGAGCTGCTTGGAAGCCTGATGGTGTGTGAAGTTAGTGAGCCAAATGGAGTTGTTCTCCCACAAGAACCACTCGGCTGATCCTTCTTCAATATGCCCTTCACCAACATGCAGTGTTTCCTTGATTGAATTAGCTCTCACACCAATATTTGCGTCTAGAGCCTTTGCATTGAGGGCTATCTGAAAACGGCTGTGGCGCTGAAGTTGCCTGTGAATGTGGAGTTGGTGGCATGTGAAACCCGCATGTGGAGCATTCGTTTCTGTGGGATGCTGACCAAGCTTCCTTTCAGTCCTAGGCACACAAAGGGCACTAAGCCTAGAGTGTGAAAACTGAGTTTCCTTGAGAGCTGCTTGGAAGCCTGATGGTGTGTGAAGTTAGTGAGCCAAATGGAGTTGTTCTCCCACAAGAACCACTCGGCTGATCCTTCTTCAATATGCCCTTCACCAACATGCAGTGTTTCCTTGATTGAATTAGCTCTCACACCAATATTTGCGTCTAGAGCCTTTGCATTGAGGGCTATCTGAAAACGGCTGTGGCGCTGAAGTTGCCTGTGAATGTGGAGTTGGTGGCATGTGAAACCCGCATGTGGAGCATTCGTTTGTGTGGGATGCTGACCAAGCTTCATTTCAGTCCTAGGCGCACAAAGGGCACTAAGCATAGAGTGTGAAAACTGAGTTTCCTTGAGAGCTGCTTGGAAGCCTGATGGTGTGTGAAGTTAGTGAGCCAAATGGAGTTGTTCTCCCACAAGAACCACTCGGCTGATCCTTCTTCAATATGCCCTTCACCAACATGCAGTGTTTCCTTGATTGAATTAGCTCTCACACCAATATTTGCGTCTAGAGCCTTTGCATTGAGGGCTATCTGAAAACGGCTGTGGCGCTGAAGTTGCCTGTGAATGTGGAGTTGGTGGCATGTGAAACCCGCATGTGGAGCATTCGTTTGTGTGGGATGCTGACCAAGCTTCATTTCAGTCCTAGGCACACAAAGGGCACTAAGCATAGAGTGTGAAAGCTGAGTTTCCTTGAGAGCTGCTTGGAAGCCTGATGGTGTGTGAAGTTAGTGAGCCAAATGGAGTTGTTCTCCCACAAGAACCACTCGGCTGATCCTTCTTCAATATGCCCTTCACCAACATGCAGTGTTTCCTTGATTGAATTAGCTCTCACACCAATATTTGCGTCTAGAGCCTTTGCATTGAGGGCTATCTGAAAACGGCTGTGGCGCTGAAGTTGCCTGTGAATGTGGAGTTGGTGGCATGTGAAACCCGCATGTGGAGCATTCGTTTGTGTGGGATGCTGACCAAGCTTCATTTCAGTCCTAGGCACACAAAGGGCACTAAGCATAGAGTGTGCAACCTGAGTTTCCTTGAGAGCTGCTTGGAAGCCTGATGGTGTGTGAAGTTAGTGAGCCAAATGGAGTTGTTCTCCCACAAGAACCACTCGGCTGATCCTTCTTCAATATGCCCTTCACCAACATGCAGTGTTTCCTTGATTGAATTAGCTCTCACACCAATATTTGCGTCTAGAGCCTTTGCATTGAGGGCTATCTGAAAACGGCTGTGGTGCTGAAGTTGCCTGTGAATGTGGAGTTGGTGGCATGTGAAACCCGCATGTGGAGCATTCGTTTGTGTGGGATGCTGACCAAGCTTCATTTCAGTCCTAGGCACACAAAGGGCACTAAGCATAGAGTGTGAAAACTGAGTTTCCTTGAGAGCTGCTTGGAAGCCTGATGGTGTGTGAAGTTAGTGAGCCAAATGGAGTTGTTCTCCCACAAGAACCACTCGGCTGATCCTTCTTCAATATGCCCTTCACCAACATGCAGTGTTTCCTTGATTGAATTAGCTCTCACACCAATATTTGCGTCTAGAGCCTTTGCATTGAGGGCTATCTGAAAACGGCTGTGGCGCTGAAGTTGCCTGTGAATGTGGAGTTGGTGGCATGTGAAACCCGCATGTGGAGCATTCGTTTGTGTGGGATGCTGACCAAGCTTCATTTTAGTCCTAGGCACACAAAGAGCACTAAGCATAGAGTGTGCAACCTGAGTTTCCTTGAGAGCTGCTTGGAAGCCTGATGGTGTGTGAAGTTAGTGAGCCAAATGGAGTTGTTCTCCCACAAGAACCACTCGGCTGATCCTTCTTCAATATGCCCTTCACCAACATGCAGTGTTTCCTTGATTGAATTAGCTCTCACACCAATATTTGCGTCTAGAGCCTTTGCATTGAGGGCTATCTGAAAACGGCTGTGGCTCTGAAGTTGCCTGTGAATGTGGAGTTGGTGGCATGTGAAACCCGCATGTGGAGCATTCGCTTGTGTGGGATGCTGACCAAGCTTCATTTCAGTCCTAGGCACACAAAGAGCACTAAGCATAGAGTGTGCAACCTGAGTTTCCTTGAGAGCTGCTTGGAAGCCTGATGGTGTGTGAAGTTAGTGAGCCAAATGGAGTTGTTCTCCCACAAGAAGCACTCGGCTGATCCTTCTTCAATATGCCCTTCACCAACATGAAGTGTTTCCTTGATTGAATTAGCTCTCACACCAATATTTGCGTCTAGAGCCTTTGCATTGAGGGCTATCTGAAAACGGCTGTGGCGCTGAAGTTGCCTGTGAATGTGGAGTTGGTGGCATGTGAAACCCGCATGTGGAGCATTCGTTTGTGTGGGATGCTGACCAAGCTTCATTTCAGTCCTAGGCACTCAAAGGGCACTAAGCATAGAGTGTGAAACCTGAATTTCCTTGAGAGCTGCTTGGAAGCCTGATGGTGTGTGAAGTTAGTGAGCCAAATGGAGTTGTTCTCCCACAAGAACCACTCGGCTGATCCTTCTTCAATATGCCCTTCACCAACATGAAGTGTTTCATTGATTGAATTAGCTCTCACACCAATATTTGCGTCTAGAGCCTTTGCATTGAGGGCTTTCTGAAAACGGCTGTGGCGCTGAAGTTGCCTGTGAATGTGGAGTTGGTGGCATGTGAAACCCGCATGTGGAGCATTCGTTTCTGTGGGATGCTGACCAAGCTTCATTTCAGTCCTAGGCACACAAAGGGCACTAAGCATAGAGTGTGAAAACTGAGTTTCCTTGAGAGCTGCTTGGAAGCCTGATGGTGTGTGAAGTTAGTGAGCCAAATGGAGTTGTTCTCCCACAAGAACCACTCGGCTGATCCTTCTTCAATATGCCCTTCACCAACATGCAGTGTTTCCTTGATTGAATTAGCTCTCACACCAATATTTGCGTCTAGAGCCTTTGCATTGAGGGCTATCTGAAAACGGCTGTGGCGCTGAAGTTGCCTGTGAATGTGGAGTTGGTGGCATGTGAAACCCGCATGTGGAGCATTCGTTTGTGTGGGATGCTGACCAAGCTTCATTTCAGTCCTAGGCACACAAAGAGCACTAAGCATAGAGTGTGAAAACTGAGTTTCCTTGAGAGCTGCTTGGAAGCCTGATGGTGTGTGAAGTTAGTGAGCCAAATGGAGTTGTTCTCCCACAAGAACCACTCGGCTGATCCTTCTTCAATATGCCCTTCACCAACATGCAGTGTTTCCTTGATTGAATTAGCTTTCACACCAATATTTGCGTCTAGAGCCTTTGCATTGAGGGCTATCTGAAAACGGCTGTGGCGCTGAAGTTGCCTGTGAATGTGGAGTTGGTGGCATGTGAAACCCGCATGTGGAGCATTCGTTTGTGTGGGATGCTCTACCAGGTTCATTTCAGTCCTAGCCAAGCAAAGGGCACTAAGCATAGAGTGTGAAAACTGAGTTTCCTTGAGAGCTGCTTGGAAGCCTGATGGTGTGTGAAGTTAGTGAGCCAAATGGAGTTGTTCTCCCACAAGAACCACTCGGCTGATCCTTCTTCAATATGCCCTTCACCAACATGCAGTGTTTCCTTGATTGAATTAGCTTTCACACCAATATTTGCGTCTAGAGCCTTTGCATTGAGGGCTATCTGAAAACGGCTGTGGCGCTGAAGTTGCCTGTGAATGTGGAGTTGGTGGCATGTGAAACCCGCATGTGGAGCATTCGTTTGTGTGGGATGCTCTACCAGGTTCATTTCAGTCCTAGCCAAGCAAAGGGCACTAAGCATAGAGTGTGAAAACTGAGTTTCCTTGAGAGCTGCTTGGAAGCCTGATGGTGTGTGAAGTTAGTGAGCCAAATGGAGTTGTTCTCCCACAAGAACCACTCGGCTGATCCTTCTTCAATATGCCCTTCACCAACATGCAGTGTTTCCTTGATTGAATTAGCTTTCACACCAATATTTGCGTCTAGAGCCTTTGCATTGAGGGCTATCTGAAAACGGCTGTGGCGCTGAAGTTGCCTGTGAATGTGGAGTTGGTGGCATGTGAAACCCGCATGTGGAGCATTCGTTTGTGTGGGATGCTGACCAAGCTTCATTTCAGTCCTAGGCGCACAAAGGGCACTAAGCATAGAGTGTGAAAACTGAGTTTCCTTGAGAGCTGCTTGGAAGCCTGATGGTGTGTGAAGTTAGTGAGCCAAATGGAGTTGTTCTCCCACAAGAACCACTCGGCTGATCCTTCTTCAATATGCCCTTCACCAACATGCAGTGTTTCCTTGATTGAATTAGCTCTCACACCAATATTTGCGTCTAGAGCCTTTGCATTGAGGGCTATCTGAAAACGGCTGTGGCGCTGAAGTTGCCTGTGAATGTGGAGTTGGTGGCATGTGAAACCCGCATGTGGAGCATTCGTTTGTGTGGGATGCTGACCAAGCTTCATTTCAGTCCTAGGCACACAAAGGGCACTAAGCATAGAGTGTGAAAACTGAGTTTCCTTGAGAGTTGCATGGAAGCCTGATGGTGTGTGAAGTTAGTGAGCCAAATGGAGTTGTTCTCCCACAAGAACCACTCAGCTGATCCTTCTTCAATATGCCCTTCACCAACATGCAGTGTTTCCTTGATTGAATTAGCTCTCACACCAATATTTGCGTCTAGAGCCTTTGCATTGAGGGCTATCTGAAATCGGCTGTGGCGCTGAAGTTGCCTGTGAATGTGGAGTTGGTGGCATGTGAAACCCGCATGTGGAGCATTCGTTTGTGTGGGATGCTGACCAAGCTTCATTTCAGTCCTAGGCACACAAAGAGCACTAAGCATAGAGTGTGCAACCTGAGTTTCCTTGAGAGCTGCTTGGAAGCCTGATGGTGTGTGAAGTTAGTGAGCCAAATGGAGTTGTTCTCCCACAAGAAGCACTCGGTTGATCCTTCTTCAATATGCCCTTCACCAACATGCAGTGTTTCCTTGATTGAATTAGCTCTCACACCAATATTTGCGTCTAGAGCCTTTGCATTGAGGGCTATCTGAAAACGGCTGTGGCGCTGAAGTTGCCTGTGAATGTGGAGTTGGTGGCATGTGAAACCCGCATGTGGAGCATTCGTTTGTGTGGGATGCTGACCAAGCTTCATTTCAGTCCTAGGCACTCAAAGGGCACTAAGCATAGAGTGTGAAACCTGAATTTCCTTGAGAGCTGCTTGGAAGCCTGATGGTGTGTGAAGTTAGTGAGCCAAATGGAGTTGTTCTCCCACAAGAACCACTCGGCTGATCCTTCTTCAATATGCCCTTCACCAACATGCAGTGTTTCCTTGATTGAATTAGCTCTCACACCAATATTTGCGTCTAGAGCCTTTGCATTGAGGGCTATCTGAAAACGGCTGTGGCGCTGAAGTTGCCTGTGAATGTGGAGTTGGTGGCATGTGAAACCCGCATGTGGAGCATTCGTTTGTGTGGGATGCTGACCAAGCTTCATTTCAGTCCTAGGCACACAAAGGGCACTAAGCCTAGAGTGTGAAAACTGAGTTTCCTTGAGAGCTGCTTGGAAGCCTGATGGTGTGTGAAGTTAGTGAGCCAAATGGAGTTGTTCTCCCACAAGAACCACTCGGCTGATCCTTCTTCAATATGCCCTTCACCAACATGCAGTGTTTCCTTGATTGAATTAGCTCTCACACCAATATTTGCGTCTAGAGCCTTTGCATTGAGGGCTATCTGAAAACGGCTGTGGCGCTGAAGTTGCCTGTGAATGTGGAGTTGGTGGCATGTGAAACCCGCATGTGGAGCATTCGTTTGTGTGGGATGCTGACCAAGCTTCATTTCAGTCCTAGGCGCACAAAGGGCACTAAGCATAGAGTGTGAAAACTGAGTTTCCTTGAGAGCTGCTTGGAAGCCTGATGGTGTGTGAAGTTAATGAGAAAAATGGAGTTGTTCTCCCACAAGAACCACTCGGCTGATCCTTCTTCAATATGCCCTTCACCAACATGCAGTGTTTCCTTGATTGAATTAGCTCTCACACCAATATTTGCGTCTAGAGCCTTTGCATTGAGGGCTATCTGAAAACGGCTGTGGCGCTGAAGTTGCCTGTGAATGTGGAGTTGGTGGCATGTGAAACCCGCATGTGGAGCATTCGTTTGTGTGGGATGCTGACCAAGCTTCATTTCAGTCCTAGGCACACAAAGGGCACTAAGCATAGAGTGTGAAAGCTGAGTTTCCTTGAGAGCTGCTTGGAAGCCTGATGGTGTGTGAAGTTAGTGAGCCAAATGGAGTTGTTCTCCCACAAGAACCACTCGGCTGATCCTTCTTCAATATGCCCTTCACCAACATGCAGTGTTTCCTTGATTGAATTAGCTCTCACACCAATATTTGCGTCTAGAGCCTTTGCATTGAGGGCTATCTGAAAACGGCTGTGGCGCTGAAGTTGCCTGTGAATGTGGAGTTGGTGGCATGTGAAACCCGCATGCGGAGCATTCGTTTGTGTGGGATGCTGACCAAGCTTCATTTCAGTCCTAGGCACACAAAGGGCACTAAGCATAGAGTGTGCAACCTGAGTTTCCTTGAGAGCTGCTTGGAAGCCTGATGGTGTGTGAAGTTAGTGAGCCAAATGGAGTTGTTCTCCCACAAGAACCACTCGGCTGATCCTTCTTCAATATGCCCTTCACCAACATGCAGTGTTTCCTTGATTGAATTAGCTCTCACACCAATATTTGCGTCTAGAGCCTTTGCATTGAGGGCTATCTGAAAACGGCTGTGGTGCTGAAGTTGCCTGTGAATGTGGAGTTGGTGGCATGTGAAACCCGCATGTGGAGCATTCGTTTGTGTGGGATGCTGACCAAGCTTCATTTCAGTCCTAGGCACACAAAGGGCACTAAGCATAGAGTGTGAAAACTGAGTTTCCTTGAGAGCTGCTTGGAAGCCTGATGGTGTGTGAAGTTAGTGAGCCAAATGGAGTTGTTCTCCCACAAGAACCACTCGGCTGATCCTTCTTCAATATGCCCTTCACCAACATGCAGTGTTTCCTTGATTGAATTAGCTCTCACACCAATATTTGCGTCTAGAGCCTTTGCATTGAGGGCTATCTGAAAACGGCTGTGGCGCTGAAGTTGCCTGTGAATGTGGAGTTGGTGGCATGTGAAACCCGCATGTGGAGCATTCGTTTGTGTGGGATGCTGACCAAGCTTCATTTTAGTCCTAGGCACACAAAGAGCACTAAGCATAGAGTGTGCAACCTGAGTTTCCTTGAGAGCTGCTTGGAAGCCTGATGGTGTGTGAAGTTAGTGAGCCAAATGGAGTTGTTCTCCCACAAGAACCACTCGGCTGATCCTTCTTCAATATGCCCTTCACCAACATGAAGTGTTTCTTTGATTGAATTAGCTCTCACACCAATATTTGCGTCTAGAGCCTTTGCATTGAGGGCTATCTGAAAACGGCTGTGGCGCTGAAGTTGCCTGTGAATGTGGAGTTGGTGGCATGTGAAACCCGCATGTGGAGCATTCGTTTGTGTGGGATGCTCTACCAGGTTCATTTCAGTCCTATCCATACACTGGGCACTAAGCATAGAGTGTGAAACCTGAGTTTCCTTGAGAGCTGCTTGGAAGCCTGATGGTGTGTGAAGTTAGTGAGCCAAATGGAGTTGTTCTCCCACAAGAACCACTCGGCTGATCCTTCTTCAATATGCCCTTCACCAACATGCAGTGTTTCCTTGATTGAATTAGCTCTCACACCAATATTTGCGTCTAGAGCCTTTGCATTGAGGGCTATCTGAAAACGGCTGTGGCGCTGAAGTTGCCTGTGAATGTGGAGTTGGTGGCATGTGAAACCCGCATGTGGAGCATTCGTTTGTGTGGGATGCTCACCAAGCTTCATTTCAGTCCTAGGCACACAAAGAGCACTAAGCATAGAGTGTGAAAACTGAGTTTCCTTGAGAGCTGCTTGGAAGCTTGATGGTGTGTGATGTTAGTGAGCCAAATGGAGTTGTTCTCCCACAAGAACCACTCGGCTGATCCTTCTTCAATATGCCCTTCACCAACATGCAGTGTTTCCTTGATTGAATTAGCTCTCACACCAATATTTGCGTCTAGAGCCTTTGCATTGAGGGCTATCTGAAAACGGCTGTGGCGCTGAAGTTGCCCGTGAATGTGGAGTTGGTGGCATGTGAAACCCGCATGTGGAGCATTCGTTTGTGTGGGATGCTGACCAAGCTTCATTTCAGTCCTAGGCACACAAAGAGCACTAAGCATAGAGTGTGAAACCTGAGTTTCCTTGAGAGCTGCTTGGAAGCCTGATGGTGTGTGAAGTTAGTGAGCCAAATGGAGTTGTTCTCCCACAAGAACCACTCGGCTGATCCTTCTTCAATATGCCCTTCACCAACATGCAGTGTTTCCTTGATTGAATTAGCTCTCACACCAATATTTGCGTCTAGAGCCTTTGCATTGAGGGCTATCTGAAAACGGCTGTGGCGCTGAAGTTGCCTGTGAATGTGGAGTTGGTGGCATGTGAAACCCGCATGTGGAGCATTCGTTTGTGTGGAATGCTCTACCAGGTTCATTTCAGTCCTAGGCACACAAAGAGCACTAAGCATAGAGTGTGCAACCTGAGTTTCCTTGAGAGCTGCTTGGAAGCCTGATGGTGTGTGAAGTTAGTGAGCCAAATGGAGTTGTTCTCCCACAAGAACCACTCGGCTGATCCTTCTTCAATATGCCCTTCACCAACATGCAGTGTTTCCTTGATTGAATTAGCTCTCACACCAATATTTGCGTCTAGAGCCTTTGCATTGAGGGCTATCTGAAAACGGCTGTGGCGCTGAAGTTGCCTGTGAATGTGGAGTTGGTGGCATGTGAAACCCGCATGTGGAGCATTCGTTTGTGTGGGATGCTGACCAAGCTTCATTTCAGTCCTAGGCACACAAAGAGCACTAAGCATAGAGTGTGAAACCTGAGTTTCCTTGAGAGCTGCTTGGAAGCCTGATGGTGTGTGAAGTTAGTGAGCCAAATGGAGTTGTTCTCCCACAAGAACCACTCGGCTGATCCTTCTTCAATATGCCCTTCACCAACATGCAGTGTTTCCTTGATTGAATTAGCTCTCACACCAATATTTGCGTCTAGAGCCTTTGCATTGAGGGCTATCTGAAAACGGCTGTGGCGCTGAAGTTGCCTGTGAATGTGGAGTTGGTGGCATGTGAAACCCGCATGTGGAGCATTCGTTTGTGTGGGATGCTGACCAAGCTTCATTTCAGTCCTAGGCACACAAAGAGCACTAAGCATAGAGTGTGCAACCTGAGTTTCCTTGAGAGCTGCTTGGAAGCCTGATGGTGTGTGAAGTTAGTGAGCCAAATGGAGTTGTTCTCCCACAAGAACCACTCGGCTGATCCTTCTTCAATATGCCCTTCACCAACATGCAGTGTTTCCTTGATTGAATTAGCTCTCACACCAATATTTGCGTCTAGAGCCTTTGCATTGAGGGCTATCTGAAAACGGCTGTGGCGCTGAAGTTGCCCGTGAATGTGGAGTTGGTGGCATGTGAAACCCGCATGTGGAGCATTCGTTTGTGTGGGATGCTGACCAAGCTTCATTTCAGTCCTAGGCACAAAAAGAGCACTAAGCATAGAGTGTGAAACCTGAGTTTCCTTGAGAGCTGCTTGGAAGCCTGATGGTGTGTGAAGTTAGTGAGCCAAATGGAGTTGTTCTCCCACAAGAACCACTCGGCTGATCCTTCTTCAATATGCCCTTCACCAACATGCAGTGTTTCCTTGATTGAATTAGCTCTCACACCAATATTTGCGTCTAGAGCCTTTGCATTGAGGGCTATCTGAAAACGGCTGTGGCGCTGAAGTTGCCTGTGAATGTGGAGTTGGTGGCATGTGAAACCCGCATGTGGAGCATTCGTTTGTGTGGGATGCTCACCAAGCTTCATTTCAGTCCTAGGCACACAAAGAGCACTAAGCATAGAGTGTGAAAACTGAGTTTCCTTGAGAGCTGCTTGGAAGCTTGATGGTGTGTGATGTTAGTGAGCCAAATGGAGTTGTTCTCCCACAAGAACCACTCGGCTGATCCTTCTTCAATATGCCCTTCACCAACATGCAGTGTTTCCTTGATTGAATTAGCTCTCACACCAATATTTGCGTCTAGAGCCTTTGCATTGAGGGCTATCTGAAAACGGCTGTGGCGCTGAAGTTGCCTGTGAATGTGGAGTTGGTGGCATGTGAAACCCGCATGTGGAGCATTCGTTTGTGTGGGATGCTCTACCAGGTTCATTTCAGTCCTAGGCACACAAAGAGCACTAAGCATAGAGTGTGCAACCTGAGTTTCCTTGAGAGCTGCTTGGAAGCCTGATGGTGTGTGAAGTTAGTGAGCCAAATGGAGTTGTTCTCCCACAAGAACCACTCGGCTGATCCTTCTTCAATATGCCCTTCACCAACATGCAGTGTTTCCTTGATTGAATTAGCTCTCACACCAATATTTGCGTCTAGAGCCTTTGCATTGAGGGCTATCTGAAAACGGCTGTGGCGCTGAAGTTGCCTGTGAATGTGGAGTTGGTGGCATGTGAAACCCGCATGTGGAGCATTCGTTTGTGTGGGATGCTCACCAAGCTTCATTTCAGTCCTAGGCACACAAAGAGCACTAAGCATAGAGTGTGAAAACTGAGTTTCCTTGAGAGCTGCTTGGAAGCTTGATGGTGTGTGATGTTAGTGAGCCAAATGGAGTTGTTCTCCCACAAGAACCACTCGGCTGATCCTTCTTCAATATGCCCTTCACCAACATGCAGTGTTTCCTTGATTGAATTAGCTCTCACACCAATATTTGCGTCTAGAGCCTTTGCATTGAGGGCTATCTGAAAACGGCTGTGGCGCTGAAGTTGCCCGTGAATGTGGAGTTGGTGGCATGTGAAACCCGCATGTGGAGCATTCGTTTGTGTGGGATGCTGACCAAGCTTCATTTCAGTCCTAGGCACACAAAGAGCACTAAGCATAGAGTGTGAAACCTGAGTTTCCTTGAGAGCTGCTTGGAAGCCTGATGGTGTGTGAAGTTAGTGAGCCAAATGGAGTTGTTCTCCCACAAGAACCACTCGGCTGATCCTTCTTCAATATGCCCTTCACCAACATGCAGTGTTTCCTTGATTGAATTAGCTCTCACACCAATATTTGCGTCTAGAGCCTTTGCATTGAGGGCTATCTGAAAACGGCTGTGGCGCTGAAGTTGCCTGTGAATGTGGAGTTGGTGGCATGTGAAACCCGCATGTGGAGCATTCGTTTGTGTGGAATGCTCTACCAGGTTCATTTCAGTCCTAGGCACACAAAGAGCACTAAGCATAGAGTGTGCAACCTGAGTTTCCTTGAGAGCTGCTTGGAAGCCTGATGGTGTGTGAAGTTAGTGAGCCAAATGGAGTTGTTCTCCCACAAGAACCACTCGGCTGATCCTTCTTCAATATGCCCTTCACCAACATGCAGTGTTTCCTTGATTGAATTAGCTCTCACACCAATATTTGCGTCTAGAGCCTTTGCATTGAGGGCTATCTGAAAACGGCTGTGGCGCTGAAGTTGCCTGTGAATGTGGAGTTGGTGGCATGTGAAACCCGCATGTGGAGCATTCGTTTGTGTGGGATGCTGACCAAGCTTCATTTCAGTCCTAGGCACACAAAGAGCACTAAGCATAGAGTGTGAAACCTGAGTTTCCTTGAGAGCTGCTTGGAAGCCTGATGGTGTGTGAAGTTAGTGAGCCAAATGGAGTTGTTCTCCCACAAGAACCACTCGGCTGATCCTTCTTCAATATGCCCTTCACCAACATGCAGTGTTTCCTTGATTGAATTAGCTCTCACACCAATATTTGCGTCTAGAGCCTTTGCATTGAGGGCTATCTGAAAACGGCTGTGGCGCTGAAGTTGCCTGTGAATGTG
Organism: Ochotona princeps; assembly: GCF_030435755.1. Lineage (NCBI taxonomy): Eukaryota > Metazoa > Chordata > Mammalia > Lagomorpha > Ochotonidae > Ochotona > Ochotona princeps. Next base: position 5,980 of record NW_026696374.1, on the reverse strand, counting down.
GAGTTGGTGGCATGTGAAACCCGCATGTGGAGCATTCGTTTGTGTGGGATGCTGACCAAGCTTCATTTCAGTCCTAGGCACACAAAGAGCACTAAGCATAGAGTGTGCAACCTGAGTTTCCTTGAGAGCTGCTTGGAAGCCTGATGGTGTGTGAAGTTAGTGAGCCAAATGGAGTTGTTCTCCCACAAGAACCACTCGGCTGATCCTTCTTCAATATGCCCTTCACCAACATGCAGTGTTTCCTTGATTGAATTAGCTCTCACACCAATATTTGCGTCTAGAGCCTTTGCATTGAGGGCTATCTGAAAACGGCTGTGGCGCTGAAGTTGCCCGTGAATGTGGAGTTGGTGGCATGTGAAACCCGCATGTGGAGCATTCGTTTGTGTGGGATGCTGACCAAGCTTCATTTCAGTCCTAGGCACAAAAAGAGCACTAAGCATAGAGTGTGAAACCTGAGTTTCCTTGAGAGCTGCTTGGAAGCCTGATGGTGTGTGAAGTTAGTGAGCCAAATGGAGTTGTTCTCCCACAAGAACCACTCGGCTGATCCTTCTTCAATATGCCCTTCACCAACATGCAGTGTTTCCTTGATTGAATTAGCTCTCACACCAATATTTGCGTCTAGAGCCTTTGCATTGAGGGCTATCTGAAAACGGCTGTGGCGCTGAAGTTGCCTGTGAATGTGGAGTTGGTGGCATGTGAAACCCGCATGTGGAGCATTCGTTTGTGTGGGATGCTCACCAAGCTTCATTTCAGTCCTAGGCACACAAAGAGCACTAAGCATAGAGTGTGAAAACTGAGTTTCCTTGAGAGCTGCTTGGAAGCTTGATGGTGTGTGATGTTAGTGAGCCAAATGGAGTTGTTCTCCCACAAGAACCACTCGGCTGATCCTTCTTCAATATGCCCTTCACCAACATGCAGTGTTTCCTTGATTGAATTAGCTCTCACACCAATATTTGCGTCTAGAGCCTTTGCATTGAGGGCTATCTGAAAACGGCTGTGGCGCTGAAGTTGCCTGTGAATGTGGAGTTGGTGGCATGTGAAACCCGCATGTGGAGCATTCGTTTGTGTGGGATGCTCTACCAGGTTCATTTCAGTCCTAGGCACACAAAGAGCACTAAGCATAGAGTGTGCAACCTGAGTTTCCTTGAGAGCTGCTTGGAAGCCTGATGGTGTGTGAAGTTAGTGAGCCAAATGGAGTTGTTCTCCCACAAGAACCACTCGGCTGATCCTTCTTCAATATGCCCTTCACCAACATGCAGTGTTTCCTTGATTGAATTAGCTCTCACACCAATATTTGCGTCTAGAGCCTTTGCATTGAGGGCTATCTGAAAACGGCTGTGGCGCTGAAGTTGCCTGTGAATGTGGAGTTGGTGGCATGTGAAACCCGCATGTGGAGCATTCGTTTGTGTGGGATGCTGACCAAGCTTCATTTCAGTCCTAGGCACACAAGGAGCACTAAGCATAGAGTGTGAAACCTGAGTTTCCTTGAGAGCTGCTTGGAAGCCTGATGGTGTGTGAAGTTAGTGAGCCAAATGGAGTTGTTCTCCCACAAGAACCACTCGGCTGATCCTTCTTCAATATGCCCTTCACCAACATGCAGTGTTTCCTTGATTGAATTAGCTCTCACACCAATATTTGCGTCTAGAGCCTTTGCATTGAGGGCTATCTGAAAACGGCTGTGGCGCTGAAGTTGCCTGTGAATGTGGAGTTGGTGGCATGTGAAACCCGCATGTGGAGCATTCGTTTGTGTGGGATGCTCTACCAGGTTCATTCCTAGATAATGCACTCAAAGAGCACTAAGCATAGAGTGTGAAAACTGAGTTTCCTTGAGAGCTGCTTGGAAGCCTGATGGTGTGTGAAGTTAGTGAGCCAAATGGAGTTGTTCTCCCACAAGAACCACTCGACTGATCCTTCTTCAATATGCCCTTCACCAACATGCAGTGTTTCCTTGATTGAATTAGCTCTCACACCAATATTTGCGTCTAGAGCCTTTGCATTGAGGGCTGTCTGAAAACGGCTGTGGCGCTGAAGTTGCCTGTCAATGTGGAGTTGGTGGCATGTGAAACCCCCATGTGGAGCATTCGTTTGTGTGGATGCTCTACCAGGTTCATTCCTAGATAATGCACTCAAAGGGCACTAAGCATAGAGTGTGGAAAACTGAGTTTCCTTGAGAGCTGCTTGGAAGCCTGATGGTGTGTGAAGTTAGTGAGCCAAATGGAGTTGTTCTCCCCACAAGAACCACTCGGCTGATCCTTCTTCAATATGCCCTTCACCAACATGCAGTGTTTCCTTGATTGAATCAGCTTTCACACCAATATTTGCGTCTAGAGCCTTTGCATTGAGGGCTATCTGAAAACGGCTGTGGCGCTGAAGTTGCCTGTGAATGTGGAGTTGGTGGCATGTGAAACCCGCATGTGGAGCATTCGTTTGTGTGGGATGCTCTACCAGGTTCATTCCTAGATAATGCACTCAAAGGGCGCTAAGCATTGAGTGTGAAAACTGAGTTTCCTTGAGAGCTGCTTGGAAGCCTGATGGTGTCTGAAATTAGTGAGCCAAATGGAGTTGTTCTCCCACAAGAACCACTCGGCTGATCCTTCTTCAATATGCCCTTCACCAACATGCAGTGTTTCCTTGATTGAATTAGCTCTCACACCAATATTTGCGTCTAGAGCCTTTGCATTGAGGGCTGTCTGAAAACGGCTGTGGCGCTGAAGTTGCCTGTGAATGTGGAGTTGGTGGCATGTGAAACCCCCATGTGGAGCATTCGTTTGTGTGGGATGCTCTACCAGGTTCATTCCTAGATAATGCACTCAAAGGGCACTAAGCATAGAGTGTGAAAACTGAGTTTCCTTGAGAGCTGCTTGGAAGCCTGATGGTGTGTGAAGTTAGTGAGCCAAATGGAGTTGTTCTCCCACAAGAACCACTCGGCTGATCCTTCTTCAATATGCCCTTCACCAACATGCAGTGTTTCCTTGATTGAATCAGCTTTCACACCAATATTTGCGTCTAGAGCCTTTGCATTGAGGGCTATCTGAAAACGGCTGTGGCGCTGAAGTTGCCTGTGAATGTGGAGTTGGTGGCATGTGAAACCCGCATGTGGAGCATTCGTTTGTGTGGGATGCTCTACCAGGTTCATTCCTAGATAATGCACTCAAAGGGCACTAAGCATTGAGTGTGAAAACTGAGTTTCCTTGAGAGCTGCTTGGAAGCCTGATGGTGTCTGAAATTAGTGAGCCAAATGGAGTTGTTCTCCCACAAGAACCACTCGGCTGATCCTTCTTCAATAGGCCCTTCACCAACATGCAGTGTTTCCTTGATTGAATTAGCTCTCACACCAATATTTGCGTCTAGAGCCTTTGCATTGAGGGCTATCTGAAAACGGCTGTGGCGCTGAAGTTGCCTGTGAATGTGGAGTTGGTGGCATGTGAAACCCGCATGTGGAGCATTCGTTTGTGTGGGATGCTCTACCAGGTTCATTCCTAGATAATGCACTCAAAGGGCACTAAGCATAGAGTGTGAAAACTGAGTTTCCTTGAGAGCTGCTTGGAAGCCTGATGGTGTGTGAAGTTAGTGAGCCAAATGGAGTTGTTCTCCCACAAGAACCCACTCGGCTGATCCTTCTTCAATATGCCCTTCACCAACATGCAGTGTTTCCTTGATTGAATTAGCTCTCACACCAATATTTGCGTCTAGAGCCTTTGCATTGAGGGCTATCTGAAAACGGCTGTGGCGCTGAAGTTGCCTGTGAATGTGGAGTTGGTGGCATGTGAAACCCGCATGTGGAGCATTCGTTTGTGTGGGATGCTGACCAAGCTTCATTTCAGTCCTAGGCACACAAAGAGCACTAAGCATAGAGTGTGCAACCTGAGTTTCCTTGAGAGCTGCTTGGAAGCCTGATGGTGTGTGAAGTTAGTGACCCAAATGGAGTTGTTCTCCCACAAGAACCACTCGGCTGATCCTTCTTCAATATGCCCTTCACCAACATGCAGTGTTTCCTTGATTGAATTAGCTCTCACACCAATATTTGCGTCTAGAGCCTTTGCATTGAGGGCTATCTGAAAACGGCTGTGGCGCTGAAGTTGCCTGTGAATGTGGAGTGGTGGCATGTGAAACCCGCATGTGGAGCATTCGTTTGTGTGGGATGCTGACCAAGCTTTATTTCAGTCCTAGGCACACAAAGAGCACTAAGCATAGAGTGTGCAACCTGAGTTTCCTTGAGAGATTCTTGGAAGCCTGATGGTGTGTGAAGTTAGTGAGCCAAATGGAGTTGTTCTCCCACAAGAAGCACTCGGCTGATCCTTCTTCAATATGCCCTTCACCAACATGAAGTGTTTCCTTGATTGAATTAGCTCTCACACCAATATTTGCGTCTAGAGCCTTTGCATTGAGGGCTATCTGAAAACGGCTGTGGCGCTGAATTTGCCTGTGAATGTGGAGTTGGTGGCATGTGAAACCCGCATGTGGAGCATTCGTTTGTGTGGGATGCTGACCAAGCTTCATTTCAGTCCTAGGCACTCAAAGGGCACTAAGCATAGAGTGTGAAACCTGAATTTCCTTGAGAGCTGCTTGGAAGCCTGATGGTGTGTGAAGTTAGTGAGCCAAATGGAGTTGTTCTCCCACAAGAACCACTCGGCTGATCCTTCTTCAATATGCCCTTCACCAACATGCAGTGTTTCCTTGATTGAATTAGCTCTCACACCAATATTTGCGTCTAGAGCCTTTGCATTGAGGGCTTTCTGAAAACGGCTGTGGCGCTGAAGTTGCCTGTGAATGTGGAGTTCGTGGCATGTGAAACCCGCATGTGGAGCATTCGTTTCTGTGGGATGCTGACCAAGCTTCATTTCAGTCCTAGGCACACAAAGGGCACTAAGCATAGAGTGTGAAAACTGAGTTTCCTTGAGAGCTGCTTGGAAGCCTGATGGTGTGTGAAGTTAGTGAGCCAAATGGAGTTGTTCTCCCACAAGAACCACTCGGCTGATCCTTCTTCAATATGCCCTTCACCAACATGCAGTGTTTCCTTGATTGAATCAGCTTTCACACCAATATTTGCGTCTAGAGCCTTTGCATTGAGGGCTATCTGAAAACGGCTGTGGCGCTGAAGTTGCCTGTGAATGTGGAGTTGGTGGCATGTGAAACCCGCATGTGGAGCATTCGTTTGTGTGGGATGCTCTACCAGGTTCATTCCTAGATAATGCACTCAAAGGGCACTAAGCATTGAGTGTGAAAACTGAGTTTCCTTGAGAGCTGCTTGGAAGCCTGATGGTGTCTGAAATTAGTGAGCCAAATGGAGTTGTTCTCCCACAAGAACCACTCGGCTGATCCTTCTTCAATAGGCCCTTCACCAACATGCAGTGTTTCCTTGATTGAATTAGCTCTCACACCAATATTTGCGTCTAGAGCCTTTGCATTGAGGGCTATCTGAAAACGGCTGTGGCGCTGAAGTTGCCTGTGAATGTGGAGTTGGTGGCATGTGAACCCGCATGTGGAGCATTCGTTTGTGTGGGATGCTCTACCAGGTTCATTCCTAGATAATGCACTCAAAGGGCACTAAGCATAGAGTGTGAAAACTGAGTTTCCTTGAGAGCTGCTTGGAAGCCTGATGGTGTGTGAAGTTAGTGAGCCAAATGGAGTTGTTCTCCCACAAGAACCACTCGGCTGATCCTTCTTCAATATGCCCTTCACCAACATGCAGTGTTTCCTTGATTGAATTAGCTCTCACACCAATATTTGCGTCTAGAGCCTTTGCATTGAGGGCTATCTGAAAACGGCTGTGGCGCTGAAGTTGCCTGTGAATGTGGAGTTGGTGGCATGTGAAACCCGCATGTGGAGCATTCGTTTGTGTGGGATGCTCTACCAGGTTCATTCCTAGATAATGCACTCAAAGGGCACTAAGCATAGAGTGTGGAACCTGAGTTTCCTTGAGAGCTGCTTGGAAGCCTGATGGTGTGTGAAGTTAGTGAGCCAAATGGAGTTGTTCTCA
>NW_026696373.1:0-40314 GCF_030435755.1 Ochotona princeps | reverse complement strand
TAGTGGTTCTTGTGGGAGAACAACTCCATTTGGCTCACTAACTCACACCACCATCAGGCTTCCAAGCAGCTCTCAGGAAACTCAGTTTTCACACTCTATGCTTAGTGCCCTTTGAGTGCATTATCTAGGAATGACCTGGTAGAGCATCCCACACAAACGAATGCTCCACATGCGGGTTTCACATGCACCAACTCCACATTCACAGGCAACTCAGCGCCAAACCCACTTTCAGATAGCCTCAATGCAAAGGCTCTAGACGCAAATATTGGTGTGAGAGCTAATTCAATCAAGGTAACACTGCATGTTGGTGAAGGGCATATTGAAGAAGAATCAGCCGAGTGGTTCTTGTGGGAGAACAACTCCATTTGCTCACTAACTTCACACACCATCAGGCTTCCAAGCAGCTCTCAAGGAACTCAGTTTTCACACTCTATGCTTAGTGCCCTTTGAGTGCATTATCTAGGAATGAACCTGGTAGAGCATCCACACAAACGAATGCTCCACATGCGGGTTTCACATGCCACCAACTCCACATTCACAGGCAACTTCAGCGCCACAGCCGTTTGCAGATAGCCCTCAATGCAAAGGCTCTAGACGCAAATATTGGTGTGAGAGCTAATTCAATCAAGGAAACACTGCATGTTGGTGAAGGGCATATTGAAGAAGAATCAGCCGAGTGGTTCTTGTGGGAGAACAACTCCATTTGGCTCACTAACTTCACACACCATCAGGCTTCCAAGCAGCTCTCAAGGAAACTCAGTTTTCACACTCCAGGCTTAGTGCCCTTGAGTGCATTATCTAGGAATGAACCTGGTAGAGCATCCCACACAAACGAATGCTCCACATGCGGGTTTCACATGCACCAACTCCACATTCACAGGCAACTTCAGCGCCACAGCCGTTTTCAGATAGCCCTCAATGCAAAGGCTCTAGACGCAAATATTGGTGTGAGAGCTAATTCAATCAAGGAAACACTGCATGTTGGTGAAGGGCATATTGAAGAAGAATCAGCCGAGTGGTTCTTGTGGAGAACAACTCCATTTAGCTCACTAACTTCACACACCATCAGGCTTCCAAGCAGCTCTCAAGGAAACTCAGTTTTCACACTCCAGGCTTAGTGCCCTTTGAGTGCATTATCTAGGAATGAACCTGGTAGAGCATCCCACCAAACGAATGCTCCACATGCGGGTTTCACATGCCACCAACTCCACATTCACAGGCAACTTCAGCGCCACAGACGTTTGCAGATAGCCCTCAATGCAAAGGCTCTAGACGCAAATATTGGTGTGAGAGCTAATTCAATCAAGGAAACACTGCATGTTGGTGAAGGGCATATTGAAGAAGAATCAGCCGAGTGGTTCTTGTGGGAGAAAACTCCATTTGGCTCACTAACTTCACACACCATCAGGCTTCCAAGCAGCTCTCAAGGAAACTCAGTTTTCACACTCTATGCTTAGTGCCCTTTGAGTGCATTATCTAGGAATGAACCTGGTAGAGCATCCCACACAAACGAATGCTCCACATGCGGGTTTCACATGCCACCAACTCCACATTCACAGGCAACTTCAGCGCCACAGCCGTTTTCAGATAGCCCTCAATGCAAAGGCTCTAGACGCAAATATTGGTGTGAGAGCTAATTCAATCAAGGAAACACTGCATGTTGGTGAAGGGCATATTGAAGAAGAATCAGCCGAGTGGTTCTTGTGGGAGAACAACTCCATTTGGCTCACTAACGTCACACACCATCAGGCTTCCAAGCAGCTCTCAAGGAAACTCAGTTTTCACACTCTATGCTTAGTGCCCTATGAGTGCATTATCTAGGAATGAACCTGGTAGAGCATCCCACACAAACGAATGCTCCACATGCGGGTTTCACATGCCACCAACTCCACATTCACAGGCAACTTCACGCCACAGACGTTTGCAGATAGCCCTCAATGCAAAGGCTCTAGACGCAAATATTGGTGTGAGAGCTAATTCAATCAAGGAAACACTGCATGTTGGTGAAGGGCATATTGAAGAAGAATCAGCCGAGTGGTTCTTGTGGGAGAACAACTCCATTTGGCTCACTAACGTCACACACCATCAGGCTTCCAAGCAGCTCTCAAGGAACTCAGTTTTCACACTCTATGCTTAGTGCCTATGAGTGCATTATCTAGGAATGAACCTGGTAGAGCATCCCACACAAACGAATGCTCCACATGCGGGTTTCACATGCCACCAACTCCACATTCACAGGCAACTTCAGCGTCACAGACGTTTTCAGATAGCCCTCAATGCAAAGGCTCTAGACGCAAATATTGGTGTGAGAGCTAATTCAATCAAGAAACACTGCATGTTGGTGAAGGGCATATTGAAGAAGAATCAGCCGAGTGGTTCTTGTGGGAGAACAACTCCATTTGGCTCACTAACTTCACACACCATCAGGCTTCCAAGCAGCTCTCAGGAAACTCAGTTTTCACACTCTATGCTTAGTGCCCTATGAGTGCATTATCTAGGAATGAACCTGGTAGAGCATCCCACACAAACGAATGCTCCACATGCGGGTTTCACATGCCACCAACTCCACATTCACAGGCAACTTCAGCGCCACAGCCGTTTTCAGATAGCCCTCAATGCAAAGGCTCTAGACGCAAATATTGGTGTGAGAGCTAATTCAATCAAGGAAACACTGCATGTTGGTGAAGGGCATATTGAAGAAGAATCAGCCGAGTGGTTCTTGTGGGAGAACAACTCCATTTGGCTCACTAACGTCACACACCATCAGGCTTCCAAGCAGCTCTCAAGGAAACTCAGTTTTCACACTCACGCTTAGTGCCCTTTGAGTGCATTATCTAGGAATGAACCTGGTAGAGCATCCCACACAAACGAATGCTCCACATGCGGGTTTCACATGCCACCAACTCCACATTCACAGGCAACTTCGAGCGCCACAGCCGTTTGCAGATAGCCCTCATGCAAAGGCTCTAGACGCAAATATTGGTGTGAGAGCTAATTCAATCAAGGAAACACTGCATGTTGGTGAAGGCATATTGAAGAAGAATCAGCCGAGTGGTTCTTGTGGGAGAACAACTCCATTTGGCTCACTAACGTCACACACCATCAGGCTTCCAAGCAGCTCTCAAGAAACTCAGTTTTCACACTCTATGCTTAGTGCCCTTTGAGTGCATTATCTAGGAATGAACCTGGTAGAGCATCCCACACAAACGAATGCTCCACATGCGGGTTTCACATGCCACCAACTCCACATTCACAGGCAACTTCAGCGCCACAGCCGTTTTCAGATAGCCCTCAATGCAAAGGCTCTAGACGCAAATATTGGTGTGAGAGCTAATTCAATCAAGGAAACACTGCATGTTGGTGAAGGGCATATTGAAGAAGAATCAGCCGAGTGGTTCTTGTGGGAGAACAACTCCATTTGGCTCACTAACTTCACACACCATCAGGCTTCCAAGCAGCTCTCAAGGAAACTCAGTTTTCACACTCTATGCTTAGTGCCCATTGAGTGCATTATCTAGGAATGAACCTGGTAGAGCATCCCACACAAACGAATGCTCCACATGCGGGTTTCACATGCCACCAACTCCACATTCACAGGCAACTTCAGCGCCACAGCCGTTTTCAGATAGCCCTCAATGCAAAGGCTCTAGACGCAAATATTGGTGTGAGAGCTAATTCAATCAAGGAAACACTGCATGTTGGTGAAGGGCATATTGAAGAAGAATCAGCCGAGTGGTTCTTGTGGGAGAACAACTCCATTTGGCTCACTAACGTCACACACCATCAGGCTTCCAAGCAGCTCTCAGGGAAACTCAGTTTTCACACTCTATGCTTAGTGCCCTTTGAGTGCATATCTAGGAATGAACCTGGTAGAGCATCCCACACAAACGAATGCTCCACATGCGGGTTTCACATGCCACCAACTCCACATTCACAGGCAACTTCAGCGCCACAGACGTTTTCAGATAGCCCTCAATGCAAAGGCTCTAGACGCAAATATTGGTGTAAGAGCTAATTCAAACAAGGAAACACTGCATGTTGGTGAAGGGCATATTGAAGAAGAATCAGCCGAGTGGTTCTTGTGGGAGAACAACTCCATTTGGCTCACTAACGTCACACACCATCAGGCTTCCAAGCAGCTCTCAAGGAAACTCAGTTTTCACACTCTATGCTTAGTGCCCTATGAGTGCATTATCTAGGAATGAACCTGGTAGAGCATCCCACACAAACGAATGCTCCACATGCGGGTTTCACATGCCACCAACTCCACATTCACAGGCAACTTCAGCGCCACAGCCGTTTGCAGATAGCCCTCAATGCAAAGGCTCTAGACGCAAATATTGGTGTGAGAGCTAATTCAATCAAGGAAACACTGCATGTTGGTGAAGGGCATATTGAAGAAGAATCAGCCGAGTGGTTCTTGTGGGAGAACAACTCCATTTGGCTCACTAACTTCACACACCATCAGGCTTCCAAGCAGCTCTCAGGGAAACTCAGTTTTCACACTCTATGCTTAGTGCCCTATGAGTGCATTATCTAGGAATGAACCTGGTAGAGCATCCCACACAAACGAATGCTCCACATGCGGGTTTCACATGCCACCAACTCCACATTCACAGGCAACTTCAGCGCCACAGCCGTTTGCAGATAGCCCTCAATGCAAAGGCTCTAGACGCAAATATTGGTGTGAGAGCTAATTCAATCAAGGAAACACTGCATGTTGGTGAAGGGCATATTGAAGAAGAATCAGCCGAGTGTTCTTGTGGGAGAACAACTCCATTTGGCTCACTAACTTCACACACCATCAGGCTTCCAAGCAGCTCTCAAGGAAACTCAGTTTTCACACTCTATGCTTAGTGCCCTTTGAGTGCATTATCTAGGAATGAACCTGGTAGAGCATCCCACACAAACGAATGCTCCACATGCGGGTTTCACATGCCACCAACTCCACATTCACAGGCAACTTCAGCGCCACAGCCGTTTTCAGATAGCCCTCAATGCAAAGGCTCTAGACGCAAATATTGGTGTGAGAGCTAATTCAATCAAGGAAACACTGCATGTTGGTGAAGGGCATATTGAAGAAGAATCAGCCGAGTGGTTCTTGTGGGAGAACAACTCCATTGGGCTCACTAACTTCACACACCATCAGGCTTCCAAGCAGCTCTCAAGGAAACTCAGTTTTCACACTCCAGGCTTAGTGCCCTTTGAGTGCATTATCTAGGAATGAACCTGGTAGAGCATCCCACACAAACGAATGCTCCACATGCGGGTTTCACATGCCACCAACTCCACATTCACAGGCAACTTCAGCGCCACAGCCGTTTGCAGATAGCCCTCAATGCAAAGGCTCTAGACGCAAATATTGGTGTGAGAGCTAATTCAATCAAGGAAACACTGCATGTTGGTGAAGGGCATATTGAAGAAGAATCAGCCGAGTGGTTCTTGTGGGAGAACAACTCCATTTGGCTCACTGACGTCACACACCATCAGGCTTCCAAGCAGCTCTCAAGGAAACTCAGTTTTCACACTCCACGCTTAGTGCCCTTTGAGTGCATTATCTAGGAATGAACCTGGTAGAGCATCCCACACAAACGAATGCTCCACATGCGGGTTTCACATGCCACCAACTCCACATTCACAGGCAACTTGAGCGCCACAGCCTTTTGCAGATAGCCCTCAATGCAAAGGCTCTAGACGCAAATATTGGTGTGAGAGCTAATTCAATCAAGGAAACACTACATGTTGGTGAAGGGCATATTGAAGAAGAATCAGCCGAGTGGTTCTTGTGGGAGAACAACTCCATTTGGCTCACTAACTTCACACACCATCAGGCTTCCAAGCAGCTCTCAAGGAAACTCAGTTTTCACACTCTATGCTTAGTGCCCTTTGAGTGCATTATCTAGGAATGAACCTGGTAGAGCATCCCACACAAACGAATGCTCCACATGCGGGTTTCACATGCCACCAACTCCACATTCACAGGCAACTTCAGCGCCAAACCCACTTTCAGATAGCCCTCAATGCAAAGGCTCTAGACGCAAATATTGGTGTGAGAGCTAATTCAATCAAGGAAACACTGCATGTTGGTGAAGGGCATATTGAAGAAGAATCAGCCGAGTGGTTCTTGTGGGAGAACAACTCCATTTGGCTCACTAACTTCACACACCATCAGGCTTCCAAGCAGCTCTCAAGGAAACTCAGTTTTCACACTCTATGCTTAGTGCCCTTTGAGTGCATTATCTAGGAATGAACCTGGTAGAGCATCCCACACAAACGAATGCTCCACATGCGGGTTTCACATGCCACCAACTCCACATTCACAGGCAACTTCAGCGCCACAGCCGTTTGCAGATAGCCCTCAATGCAAAGGCTCTAGACGCAAATATTGGTGTGAGAGCTAATTCAATCAAGGAAACACTGCATGTTGGTGAAGGGCATATTGAAGAAGAATCAGCCGAGTGGTTCTTGTGGGAGAACAACTCCATTTGGCTCACTAACTTCACACACCATCAGGCTTCCAAGCAGCTCTCAAGGAAACTCAGTTTTCACACTCTATGCTTAGTGCCCTTTGAGTGCATTATCTAGGAATGAACCTGGTAGAGCATCCCACACAAACGAATGCTCCACATGCGGGTTTCACATGCCACCAACTCCACATTCACAGGCAACTTCAGCGCCACAGACGTTGCAGATAGCCCTCAATGCAAAGGCTCTAGACGCAAATATTGGTGTGAGAGCTAATTCAATCAAGGAAACACTGCATGTTGGTGAAGGGCATATTGAAGAAGAATCAGCCGAGTGGTTCTTGTGGGAGAACAACTCCATTTGCTCACTAACTTCACACACCATCAGGCTTCCAAGCAGCTCTCAAGGAAACTCAGTTTTCACACTCCAGGCTTAGTGCCCTTTGAGTGCATTATCTAGGAATGAACCTGGTAGAGCATCCCACACAAACGAATGCTCCACATGCGGGTTTCACATGCCACCAACTCCACATTCACAGGCAACTTCAGCGCCACAGCCGTTTTCAGATAGCCCTCAATGCAAAGGCTCTAGACGCAAATATTGGTGTGAGAGCTAATTCAATCAAGGAAACACTGCATGTTGGTGAAGGGCATATTGAAGAAGAATCAGCCGAGTGGTTCTTGTGGGAGAACAACTCCATTTAGCTCACTAACTTCACACACCATCAGGCTTCCAAGCAGCTCTCAAGGAAACTCAGTTTTCACACTCCAGGCTTAGTGCCCTTTGAGTGCATTATCTAGGAATGAACCTGGTAGAGCATCCCACCAAACGAATGCTCCACATGCGGGTTTCACATGCCACCAACTCCACATTCACAGGCAACTTCAGCGCCACAGACGTTTGCAGATAGCCCTCAATGCAAAGGCTCTAGACGCAAATATTGGTGTGAGAGCTAATTCAATCAAGGAAACACTGCATGTTGGTGAAGGGCATATTGAAGAAGAATCAGCCGAGTGGTTCTTGTGGGAGAAAACTCCATTTGCTCACTAACTTCACACACCATCAGGCTTCCAAGCAGCTCTCAAGGAAACTCAGTTTTCACACTCTATGCTTAGTGCCCTTTGAGTGCATTATCTAGGAATGAACCTGGTAGAGCATCCCACACAAACGAATGCTCCACATGCGGGTTTCACATGCCACCAACTCCACATTCACAGGCAACTTCAGCGCCACAGCCGTTTTCAGATAGCCCTCAATGCAAAGTCTCTAGACGCAAATATTGGTGTGAGAGCTAATTCAATCAAGGAAACACTGCATGTTGGTGAAGGGCATATTGAAGAAGAATCAGCCGAGTGGTTCTTGTGGAGAACAACTCCATTTGGCTCACTAACGTCACACACCATCAGGCTTCCAAGCAGCTCTCAAGGAAACTCAGTTTTCACACTCTATGCTTAGTGCCCTATGAGTGCATTATCTAGGAATGAACCTGGTAGAGCATCCCACACAAACGAATGCTCCACATGCGGGTTTCACATGCCACCAACTCCACATTCACAGGCAACTTCAACGCCACAGACGTTTGCAGATAGCCCTCAATGCAAAGGCTCTAGACGCAAATATTGGTGTGAGAGCTAATTCAATCAAGGAAACACTGCATGTTGGTGAAGGGCATATTGAAGAAGAATCAGCCGAGTGGTTCTTGTGGAGAACAACTCCATTTGGCTCACTAACGTCACACACCATCAGGCTTCCAAGCAGCTCTCAAGGAAACTCAGTTTTCACACTCTATGCTTAGTGCCCTATGAGTGCATTATCTAGGAATGAACCTGGTAGAGCATCCCACACAAACGAATGCTCCACATGCGGGTTTCACATGCCACCAACTCCACATTCACAGGCAACTTCAGCGTCACAGCCGTTTTCAGATAGCCCTCAATGCAAAGGCTCTAGACGCAAATATTGGTGTGAGAGCTAATTCAATCAAGGAAACACTGCATGTTGGTGAAGGGCATATTGAAGAAGAATCAGCCGAGTGTTTCTTGTGGGAGAACAACTCCATTTGGCTCACTAACTTCACACACCATCAGGCTTCCAAGCAGCTCTCAGGGAAACTCAGTTTTCACACTCTATGCTTAGTGCCCTATGAGTGCATTATCTAGGAATGAACCTGGTAGAGCATCCCACACAAACGAATGCTCCACATGCGGGTTTCACATGCCACCAACTCCACATTCACAGGCAACTTCAGCGCCACAGCCGTTTTCAGATAGCCCTCAATGCAAAGGCTCTAGACGCAAATATTGGTGTGAGAGCTAATTCAATCAAGGAAACACTGCATGTTGGTGAAGGGCATATTGAAGAAGAATCAGCCGAGTGGTTCTTGTGGGAGAACAACTCCATTTGGCTCACTAACGTCACACACCATCAGGCTTCCAAGCAGCTCTCAAGGAAACTCAGTTTTCACACTCCACGCTTAGTGCCCTTTGAGTGCATTATCTAGGAATGAACCTGGTAGAGCATCCCACACAAACGAATGCTCCACATGCGGGTTTCACATGCCACCAACTCCACATTCACAGGCAACTTGAGCGCCACAGCCGTTTGCAGATAGCCCTCAATGCAAAGGCTCTAGACGCAAATATTGGTGTGAGAGCTATTCAATCAAGGAAACACTGCATGTTGGTGAAGGGCATATTGAAGAAGAATCAGCCGAGTGGTTCTTGTGGGAGAACAACTCCATTTGGCTCACTAACTTCACACACCATCAGGCTTCCAAGCAGCTCTCAAGGAAACTCAGTTTTCACACTCTATGCTTAGTGCCCTTTGAGTGCATTATCTAGGAATGAACCTGGTAGAGCATCCCCCCACACAAACGAATGCTCCACATGCGGGTTTCACATGCCACCAACTCCACATTCACATGCAACTTCAGCGCCACAGCCGTTTTCAGATAGCCCTCAATGCAAAGGCTCTAGACGCAAATATTGGTGTGAGAGCTAATTCAATCAAGGAAACACTGCATGTTGGTGAAGGGCATATTGAAGAAGAATCAGCCGAGTGGTTCTTGTGGGAGAACAACTCCATTTGGCTCACTAACTTCACACACCATCAGGCTTCAAGCAGCTCTCAAGGAAACTCAGTTTTCACACTCTATGCTTAGTGCCCATTGAGTGCATTATCTAGGAATGAACCTGGTAGAGCATCCCACACAAACGAATGCTCCACATGCGGGTTTCACATGCCGCCAACTCCACATTCACAGGCAACTTCAGCGCCACAGACGTTTGCAGATAGCCCTCAATGCAAAGGCTCTAGACGCAAATATTGGTGTGAGAGCTAATTCAATCAAGGAACACTGCATGTTGGTGAAGGGCATATTGAAGAAGAATCAGCCGAGTGGTTCTTGTGGGAGAACAACTCCATTTGCTCACTAACGTCACACACCATCAGGCTTCCAAGCAGCTCTCAGGAAACTCAGTTTTCACACTCTATGCTTAGTGCCCTTTGAGTGCATTATCTAGGAATGAACCTGGTAGAGCATCCCACACAAACGAATGCTCCACATGCGGGTTTCACATGCCACCAACTCCACATTCACAGGCAACTTCAGCGCCACAGACGTTTTCAGATAGCCCTCAATGCAAAGGCTCTAGACGCAAATATTGGTGTAAGAGCTAATTCAAACAAGGAAACACTGCATGTTGGTGAAGGGCATATTGAAGAAGAATCAGCCGAGTGGTTCTTGTGGGAGAACACTCCATTTGGCTCACTAACGTCACACACCATCAGGCTTCCAAGCAGCTCTCAAGGAAACTCAGTTTTCACACTCTATGCTTAGTGCCCTATGAGTGCATTATCTAGGAATGAACCTGGTAGAGCATCCCACACAAACGAATGCTCCACATGCGGGTTTCACATGCACCAACTCCACATTCACAGGCAACTTCAGCGCCACAGCCGTTTGCAGATAGCCCTCAATGCAAAGGCTCTAGACGCAAATATTGGTGTGAGAGCTAATTCAATCAAGGAAACACTGCATGTTGGTGAAGGGCATATTGAAGAAGAATCAGCCGAGTGGTTCTTGTGGGAGAACAACTCCATTTGGCTCACTAACTTCACACACCATCAGGCTTCCAAGCAGCTCTCAGGGAAACTCAGTTTTCACACTCTATGCTTAGTGCCGTTTGAGTGCATTATCTAGGAATGAACCTGGTAGAGCATCCCACACAAACGAATGCTCCACATGCGGGTTTCACATGCCACCAACTCCACATTCACAGGCAACTTCAGCGCCACAGCCGTTTGCAGATAGCCCTCAATGCAAAGGCTCTAGACGCAAATATTGGTGTGAGAGCTAATTCAATCAAGGAAACACTGCATGTTGGTGAAGGGCATATTGAAGAAGAATCAGCCGAGTGGTTCTTGTGGGAGAACAACTCCATTTGGCTCACTAACTTCACACACCATCAGGCTTCCAAGCAGCTCTCAAGGAAACTCAGTTTTCACACTCTATGCTTAGTGCCCTTTGAGTGCATTATCTAGGAATGAACCTGCTAGAGCATCCCACACAAACGAATGCTCCACATGCGGGTTTCACATGCCACCAACTCCACATTCACAGGCAACTTCAGCGCCACAGCCGTTTTCAGATAGCCCTCAATGCAAAGGCTCTAGACGCAAATATTGGTGTGAGAGCTAATTCAATCAAGGAAACACTGCATGTTGGTGAAGGGCATATTGAAGAAGAATCAGCCGAGTGGTTCTTGTGGAGAACAACTCCATTTGGCTCACTAACGTCACACACCGTCAGGCTTCCAAGCAGCTCTCAGGGAAACTCAGTTTTCACACTCTATGCTTAGTGCCCTATGAGTGCATTATCTAGGACTGAACCTGGTAGAGCATCCACACAAACGAATGCTCCACATGCGGTTTCACATGCCACCAACTCCACATTCACAGGCAACTTCAGCGCCACAGCCGTTTTCAGATAGCCCTCAATGCAAAGGCTCTAGACGCAAATATTGGTGTGAGAGCTAATTCAATCAAGGAAACACTGCATGTTGGTGAAGGGCATATTGAAGAAGAATCAGCCGAGTGGTTCTTGTGGGAGAACAACTCCATTTGGCTCACTAACGTCACACACCATCAGGCTTCCAAGCAGCTCTCAAGGAAACTCAGTTTTCACACTCTATGCTTAGGGCCCTATGAGTGCATTATCTAGGAATGAACCTGGTAGAGCATCCCACACAAACGAATGCTCCACATGCGGGTTTCACATGCCACCAACTCCACATTCACAGGCAACTTCAGCGCCACAGCCGTTTGCAGATAGCCCTCAATGCAAAGGCTCTAGACGCAAATATTGGTGTGAGAGCTAATTCAATCAAGGAAACACTGCATGTTGGTGAAGGGCATATTGAAGAAGAATCAGCCGAGTGGTTCTTGTGGGAGAACAACTCCATTTGGCTCACTAACTTCACACACCATCAGGCTTCCAAGCAGCTCTCAAGGAAACTCAGTTTTCACACTCTATGCTTAGTGCCCTATGAGTGCATTATCTAGGAATGAACCTGGTAGAGCATCCCACACAAACGAATGCTCCACATGCGGGTTTCACATGCCACCAACTCCACATTCACAGGCAACTTCAGCGCCACAGCCGTTTTCAGATAGCCCTCAATGCAAAGGCTCTAGACGCAAATATTGGTGTGAGAGCTAATTCAATCAAGGAAACACTGCATGTTGGTGAAGGGCATATTGAAGAAGAATCAGCCGAGTGGTTCTTGTGGGAGAACAACTCCATTTGGCTCACTAACGTCACACACCATCAGGCTTCCAAGCAGCTCTCAGGGAAACTCAGTTTTCACACTCTATGCTTAGGGCCCTATGAGTGCATTATCTAGGAATGAACCTGGTAGAGCATCCCACACAAACGAATGCTCCACATGCGGGTTTCACATGCCACCAACTCCACATTCACAGGCAACTTCAGCGTCACAGCCGTTTGCAGATAGCCCTCAATGCAAAGGCTCTAGACGCAAATATTGGTGTGAGAGCTAATTCAATCAAGGAAACACTGCATGTTGGTGAAGGGCATATTGAAGAAGAATCAGCCGAGTGGTTCTTGTGGGAGAACAACTCCATTTGGCTCACTAACTTCACACACCATCAGGCTTCCAAGCAGCTCTCAGGGAAACTCAGTTTTCACACTCTATGCTTAGGGCCCTATGAGTGCATTATCTAGGACTGAACCTGGTAGAGCATCCCACACAAACGAATGCTCCACATGCGGGTTTCACATGCCACCAACTCCACATTCACAGGCAACTTCAGCGCCACAGACGTTTTCAGATAGCCCTCAATGCAAAGGCTCTAGACGCAAATATTGGTGTGAGAGCTAATTCAATCAAGGAAACACTGCATGTTGGTGAAGGGCATATTGAAGAAGAATCACCCGAGTGGTTCTTGTGGGAGAACAACTCCATTTGGCTCACTAACTTCACACACCATCAGGCTTCCAAGCAGCTCTCAAGGAAACTCAGTTTTCACACTCTATGCTTAGTGCCCTATGAGTGCATTATCTAGGACTGAACCTGGTAGAGCATCCCACACAAACGAATGCTCCACATGCGGGTTTCACATGCCACCAACTCCACATTCACAGGCAACTTCAGCGCCACAGACGTTTGCAGATAGCCCTCAATGCAAAGGCTCTAGACGCAAATATTGGTGTGAGAGCTAATTCAATCAAGGAAACACTGCATGTTGGTGAAGGGCATATTGAAGAAGAATCAGCCGAGTGGTTCTTGTGGGAGAACAACGAGAACAACTCCATTTGGCTCACTAACTTCACACACCATCAGGCTTCCAAGCAGCTCTCAAGGAAACTCAGTTTTCACACTCTATGCTTAGTGCCCTTTGAGTGCATTATCTAGGAATGAACCTGGTAGAGCATCCCACACAAACGAATGCTCCACATGCGGGTTTCACATGCCACCAACTCCACATTCACAGGCAACTTCAGCGTCACAGCCGTTTTCAGATAGCCCTCAATGCAAAGGATCTAGACGCAAATATTGGTGTGAGAGCTAATTCAATCAAGGAAACACTGCATGTTGGTGAAGGGCATATTGAAGAAGAATCAGCCGAGTGGTTCTTGTGGGAGAACAACTCCATTTGGCTCACTAACGTCACACACCGTCAGGCTTCCAAACAGCTCTCAAGGAAACTCAGTTTTCACACTCTATGCTTAGTGCCCTATGAGTGCATTATCTAGGAATGAACCTGGTAGAGCATCCCACACAAACGAATGCTCCACATGCGGGTTTCACATGCCACCAACTCCACATTCACAGGCAACTTCAGCGCCAAACCCACTTTCAGATAGCCCTCAATGCAAAGGCTCTAGACGCAAATATTGGTGTGAGAGCTAATTCAATCAAGGAAACACTGCATGTTGGTGAAGGGCATATTGAAGAAGAATCAGCCGAGTGGTTCTTGTGGGAGAACAATTCCATTTGGCTCACTAACTTCACACACCATCAGGCTTCCAAGCAGCTCTCAAGGAAACTCAGTTTTCACACTCTATGCTTAGTGCCCTATGAGTGCATTATCTAGCAATGAACCTGATAGAACATCCCACACAAACGAATGCTCCACATGCGGGTTTCACATGCCACCAACTCCACATTCACAGGCAACTTCAGCGCCACAGCCGTTTTCAGATAGCCCTCAATGCAAGGCTCTAGACGCAAATATTGGTGTGAGAGCTAATTCAATCAAGGAAACACTGCATGTTGGTGAAGGGCATATTGAAGAAGAATCAGCTGAGTGGTTCTTGTGGGAGAACAACTCCATTTGGCTCACTAACTTCACACACCATCAGGCTTCCAAGCAGCTCTCAAGGAAACTCAGTTTTCACACTCTATGCTTAGTGCCCTATGAGTGCATTATCTAGGACTGAACCTGGTAGAGCATCCCACACAAACGAATGCTCCACATGCGGGTTTCACATGCCACCAACTCCACATTCACAGGCAACTTCAGCGCCACATCCGTTTTCAGATAGCCCTCAATGCAAAGGCTCTAGACGCAAATATTGGTGTGAGAGCTAATTCAATCAAGGAAACACTGCATGTTGGTGAAGGGCATATTGAAGAAGAATCAGCCGAGTGGTTCTTGTGGGAGAACAACTCCATTTGGCTCACTAACTTCACACACCATCAGGCTTCCAAGCAGCTCTCAGGGAAACTCAGTTTTCACACTCTATGCTTAGTGCCCTTTGAGTGCATTATCTAGGAATGAACCTGGTAGAGCATCCCACACAAACGAATGCTCCACATGCGGGTTTCACATGCCACCAACTCCGCATTCACAGGCAACTTCAGCGTCACAGCCGTTTTCAGATAGCCCTCAATGCAAAGGCTCTAGACGCAAATATTGGTGTGAGAGCTAATTCAATCAAGGAAACACTGCATGTTGGTGAAGGGCATATTGAAGAAGAATCAGCCGAGTGGTTCTTGTGGGAGAACAACTCCATTTGGCTCACTAACGTCACACACCGTCAGGCTTCCAAACAGCTCTCAAGGAAACTCAGTTTTCACACTCTATGCTTAGTGCCCTATGAGTGCATTATATAGGAATGAACCTGGTAGAGCATCCCACACAAACGAATGCTCCACATGCGGGTTTCACATGCCACCAACTCCACATTCACAGGCAACTTCAGCGCCAAACCCACTTTCAGATAGCCCTCAATGCAAAGGCTCTAGACGCAAATATTGGTGTGAGAGCTAATTCAATCAAGGAAACACTGCATGTTGGTGAAGGGCATATTGAAGAAGAATCAGCCGAGTGGTTCTTGTGGGAGAACAATTCCATTTGGCTCACTAACTTCACACACCATCAGGCTTCCAAGCAGCTCTCAAGGAAACTCAGTTTTCACACTCTATGCTTAGTGCCCTATGAGTGCATTATCTAGCAATGAACCTGATAGAACATCCCACACAAACGAATGCTCCACATGCGGGTTTCACATGCCACCAACTCCACATTCACAGGCAACTTCAGCGCCACAGCCGTTTTCAGATAGCCCTCAATGCAAGGCTCTAGACGCAAATATTGGTGTGAGAGCTAATTCAATCAAGGAAACACTGCATGTTGGTGAAGGGCATATTGAAGAAGAATCAGCTGAGTGGTTCTTGTGGGAGAACAACTCCATTTGGCTCACTAACGTCACACACCATCAGGCTTCCAAGCAGCTCTCAAGGAAACTCAGTTTTCACACTCTATGCTTAGTGCCCATTGAGTGCATTATCTATGAATGAACCTGGTAGAGCATCCCACACAAACGAATGCTCCACATGCGGGTTTCACATGCCACCAACTCCACATTCACAGGCAACTTCAGCGCCACAGCCGTTTTCAGATAGCCCTCAATGCAAAGGCTCTAGACGCAAATATTGGTGTGAGAGCTAATTCAATCAAGGAAACACTGCATGTTGGTGAAGGGCATATTGAAGAAGAATCAGCCGAGTGGTTCTTGTGGGAGAACAACTCCATTTGGCTCACTAACGTCACACACCATCAGGCTTCCAAGCAGCTCTCAAGGAAACTCAGTTTTCACACTCTATGCTTAGTGCCCTATGAGTGCATTATCTAGGACTGAACCTGGTAGAGCATCCCACACAAACGAATGCTCCACATGCGGGTTTCACATGCCACCAACTCCACATTCACAGGCAACTTCTGCGCCACATCTGTTTTCAGATAGCCCTCAATGCAAAGGCTCTAGACGCAAATATTGGTGTGAGAGCTAATTCAATCAAGGAAACACTGCATGTTGGTGAAGGGCATATTGAAGAAGAATCAGCCGAGTGGTTCTTGTGGGAGAACAACTCCATTTGGCTCACTAACGTCACACACCGTCAGGCTTCCAAACAGCTCTCAAGGAAACTCAGTTTTCACACTCTATGCTTAGTGCCCTATGAGTGCATTATCTAGGAATGAACCTGGTAGAGCATCGACACAAACGAATGCTCCACATGCGGGTTTCACATGCCACCAACTCCACATTCACAGGCAACTTCAGCGCCACAGCCGTTTTCAGATAGCCCTCAATGCAAAGGCTCTAGACGCAAATATTGGTGTGAGAGCTAATTCAATCAAGGAAACACTGCATGTTGGTGAAGGGCATATTGAAGAAGAATCAGCCGAGTGGTTCTTGTGGGAGAACAACTCCATTTGGCTCACTAACGTCACACACCATCAGGCTTCCAAGCAGCTCTCAAGGAAACTCAGTTTTCACACTCTATGCTTAGGGCCCTATGAGTGCATTATCTAGGAATGAACCTGGTAGAGCATCCCACACAAACGAATGCTCCACATGCGGGTTTCACATGCCACCAACTCCACATTCACAGGCAACTTCAGCGCCACAGCCGTTTTCAGATAGCCCTCAATGCAAAGGCTCTAGACGCAAATATTGGTGTGAGAGCTAATTCAATCAAGGAAACACTGCATGTTGGTGAAGGGCATATTGAAGAAGAATCAGCCGAGTGGTTCTTGTGGGAGAACAACTCCATTTGGCTCACTAACTTCACACACCATCAGGCTTCCAAGCAGCTCTCAGGGAAACTCAGTTTTCACACTCTATGCTTAGGGCCCTATGAGTGCATTATCTAGGAATGAACCTGGTAGAGCATCCCACACAAACGAATGCTCCACATGCGGGTTTCACATGCCACCAACTCCACATTCACAGGCAACTTCAGCGCCACAGCCGTTTTCAGATAGCCCTCAATGCAAAGGCTCTAGACGCAAATATTGGTGTGAGAGCTAATTCAATCAAGGAAACACTGCATGTTGGTGAAGGGCATATTGAAGAAGAATCAGCCGAGTGGTTCTTGTGGGAGAACAACTCCATTTGGCTCACTAACGTCACACACCGTCAGGCTTCCAAACAGCTCTCAAGGAAACTCAGTTTTCACACTCTATGCTTAGTGCCCTATGAGTGCATTATCTAGGAATGAACCTGGTAGAGCATCCACACAAACGAATGCTCCACATGCGGGTTTCACATGCACCAACTCCACATTCACAGGCAACTTCAGCGCCACAGCCGTTTTCAGATAGCCCTCAATGCAAAGGCTCTAGACGCAAATATTGGTGTGAGAGCTAATTCAATCAAGGAAACACTGCATGTTGGTGAAGGGCATATTGAAGAAGAATCAGCCGAGTGGTTCTTGTGGGAGAACAACTCCATTTGGCTCACTAACGTCACACACCGTCAGGCTTCAAACAGCTCTCAAGGAAACTCAGTTTTCACACTCTATGCTTAGTGCCCTATGAGTGCATTATCTAGGAATGAACCTGGTAGAGCATCCCACACAAACGAATGCTCCACATGCGGGTTTCACATGCCACCAACTCCACATTCACAGGCAACTTCAGCGCCACAGCCGTTTTCAGATAGCCCTCAATGCAAAGGCTCTAGACGCAAATATTGGTGTGAGAGCTAATTCAATCAAGGAAACACTGCATGTTGGTGAAGGGCATATTGAAGAAGAATCAGCCGAGTGGTTCTTGTGGGAGAACAACTCCATTTGGCTCACTAACGTCACACACCGTCAGGCTTCCAAACAGCTCTCAAGGAAACTCAGTTTTCACACTCTATGCTTAGTGCCCTATGAGTGCATTATCTAGGAATGAACCTGGTAGAGCATCCCACACAAACGAATGCTCCACATGCGGGTTTCACATGCCACCAACTCCACATTCACAGGCAACTTCAGCGCCACAGCCGTTTTCAGATAGCCCTCAATGCAAAGGCTCTAGACGCAAATATTGGTGTGAGAGCTAATTCAATCAAGGAAACACTGCATGTTGGTGAAGGGCATATTGAAGAAGAATCAGCCGAGTGGTTCTTGTGGGAGAACAACTCCATTTGGCTCACTAACGTCACACACCATCAGGCTTCCAAGCAGCTCTCAGGGAAACTCAGTTTTCACACTCTATCCTTAGGGCCCTATGAGTGCATTATGTAGGAATGAACCTGGTAGAGCATCCCACACAAACGAATGCTCCACATGCGGGTTTCACATGCCACCAACTCCACATTCACAGGCAACTTCAGCGCCACAGCCGTTTTCAGATAGCCCTGAATGCAAAGGCTCTAGACGCAAATATTGGTGTGAGAGCTAATTCAATCAGGAAACACTGCATGTTGGTGAAGGGCATATTGAAGAAGAATCAGCCGAGTGGTTCTTGTGGAGAACAACTCCATTTGGCTCACTAACTTCACACACCATCAGGCTTCCAAGCAGCTCTCAGGGAAACTCAGTTTTCACACTCTATGCTTAGGGCCCTATGAGTGCATTATCTAGGAATGAACCTGGTAGAGCATCCCACACAAACGAATGCTCCACATGCGGGTTTCACATGCCACCAACTCCACATTCACAGGCAACTTCAGCGCCACAGACGTTTGCAGATAGCCCTCAATGCAAAGGCTCTAGACGCAAATATTGGTGTGAGAGCTAATTCAATCAAGGAAACACTGCATGTTGGTGAAGGGCATATTGAAGAAGAATCAGCCGAGTGGTTCTTGTGGGAGAACAACTCCATTTGGCTCACTAACGTCACACACCATAAGGCTTCCAAGCAGCTCTCAAAGAAACTCAGTTTTCACACTCTATGCTTAGTGCTCTATGAGTGCATTATCTAGGACTGAACCTGGTAGAGCATCCCACACAAACGAATGCTCCACATGCGGGTTTCACATGCCACCAACTCCACATTCACAGGCAACTTCAGCGCCACAGACGTTTGCAGATAGCCCTCAATGCAAGGCTCTAGACGCAAATATTGGTGTGAGAGCTAATTCAATCAAGGAAACACTGCATGTTGGTGAAGGGCATATTGAAGAAGAATCAGCCGAGTGGTTCTTGTGGGAGAACAACTCCATTTGGCTCACTAACTTCACACACCATCAGGCTTCCAAGCAGCTCTCAAGGAAACTCAGTTTTCACACTCTATGCTTAGTGCCCTTTGAGTGCATTATCTAGGAATGAACCTGGTAGAGCATCCCACACAAACGAATGCTCCACATGCGGGTTTCACATGCCACCAACTCCACATTCACAGGCAACTTCAGCGTCACAGCCGTTTTCAGATAGCCCTCAATGCAAAGGCTCTAGACGCAAATATTGGTGTGAGAGCTAATTCAATCAAGGAAACACTGCATGTTGGTGAAGGGCATATTGAAGAAGAATCAGCCGAGTGGTTCTTGTGGGAGAACAACTCCATTTGGCTCACTAACGTCACACACCGTCAGGCTTCCAAACAGCTCTCAAGGAAACTCAGTTTTCACACTCTATGCTTAGTGCCCTATGAGTGCATTATCTAGGAATGAACCTGGTAGAGCATCCCACACAAACGAATGCTCCACATGCGGGTTTCACATGCCACCAACTCCACATTCACAGGCAACTTCAGCGCCACAGCCGTTTTCAGATAGCCCTCAATGCAAAGGCTCTAGACGCAAATATTGGTGTGAGAGCTAATTCAATCAAGGAAACACTGCATGTTGGTGAAGGGCATATTGAAGAAGAATCAGCCGAGTGGTTCTTGTGGGAGAACAACTCCATTTGGCTCACTAACGTCACACACCATCAGGCTTCCAAGCAGCTCTCAGGAAACTCAGTTTTCACACTCTATCCTTAGGGCCCTATGAGTGCATTATCTAGGAATGAACCTGGTAGAGCATCCCACACAAACGAATGCTCCACATGCGGGTTTCACATGCCACCAACTCCACATTCACAGGCAACTTCAGCGCCACAGCCGTTTTCAGATAGCCCTGAATGCAAAGGCTCTAGACGCAAATATTGGTGTGAGAGCTAATTCAATCAAGGAAACACTGCATGTTGGTGAAGGGCATATTGAAGAAGAATCAGCCGAGTGGTTCTTGTGGGAGAACAACTCCATTTGGCTCACTAACTTCACACACCATCAGGCTTCCAAGCAGCTCTCAGGGAAACTCAGTTTTCACACTCTATGCTTAGGGCCCTATGAGTGCATTATCTAGGAATGAACCTGGTAGAGCATCCCACACAAACGAATGCTCCACATGCGGGTTTCACATGCCACCAACTCCACATTCACAGGCAACTTCAGCGCCACAGACGTTTGCAGATAGCCCTCAATGCAAAGGCTCTAGACGCAAATATTGGTGTGAGAGCTAATTCAATCAAGGAAACACTGCATGTTGGTGAAGGGCATATTGAAGAAGAATCACCCGAGTGGTTCTTGTGGGAGAACAACTCCATTTGGCTCACTAACTTCACACACCATAAGGCTTCCAAGCAGCTCTCAAAGAAACTCAGTTTTCACACTCTATGCTTAGTGCTCTATGAGTGCATTATCTAGGACTGAACCTGGTAGAGCATCCCACACAAACGAATGCTCCACATGCGGGTTTCACATGCCACCAACTCCACATTCACAGGCAACTTCAGCGCCACAGACGTTTGCAGATAGCCCTCAATGCAAGGCTCTAGACGCAAATATTGGTGTGAGAGCTAATTCAATCAAGGAAACACTGCATGTTGGTGAAGGGCATATTGAAGAAGAATCAGCCGAGTGGTTCTTGTGGGAGAACAACTCCATTTGGCTCACTAACTTCACACACCATCAGGCTTCCAAGCAGCTCTCAAGGAAACTCAGTTTTCACACTCTATGCTTAGTGCCCTTTGAGTGCATTATCTAGGAATGAACCTGGTAGAGCATCCCACACAAACGAATGCTCCACATGCGGGTTTCACATGCCACCAACTCCACATTCACAGGCAACTTCAGCGTCACAGCCGTTTTCAGATAGCCCTCAATGCAAAGGCTCTAGACGCAAATATTGGTGTGAGAGCTAATTCAATCAAGGAAACACTGCATGTTGGTGAAGGGCATATTGAAGAAGAATCAGCCGAGTGGTTCTTGTGGGAGAACAACTCCATTTGGCTCACTAACGTCACACACCGTCAGGCTTCCAAACAGCTCTCAAGGAAACTCAGTTTTCACACTCTATGCTTAGTGCCCTTTGAGTGCATTATCTAGGAATGAACCTGGTAGAGCATCCACACAAACGAATGCTCCACATGCGGGTTTCACATGCCACCAACTCCACATTCACAGGCAACTTCAGCGCCAAACCCACTTTCAGATAGCCCTCAATGCAAAGGCTCTAGACGCAAATATTGGTGTGAGAGCTAATTCAATCAAGGAAACACTGCATGTTGGTGAAGGGCATATTGAAGAAGAATCAGCCGAGTGGTTCTTGTGGGAGAACAATTCCATTTGGCTCACTAACTTCACACACCATCAGGCTTCCAAGCAGCTCTCAAGGAAACTCAGTTTTCACACTCTATGCTTAGTGCCCTATGAGTGCATTATCTAGCAATGAACCAGATAGAACATCCCACACAAACGAATGCTCCACATGCGGGTTTCACATGCACCAACTCCACATTCACAGGCAACTTCAGCGCCACAGCCGTTTTCAGATAGCCCTCAATGCAAGGCTCTAGACGCAAATATTGGTGTGAGAGCTAATTCAATCAAGGAAACACTGCATGTTGGTGAAGGGCATATTGAAGAAGAATCAGCTGAGTGGTTCTTGTGGGAGAACAACTCCATTTGGCTCACTAACTTCACACACCATCAGGCTTCCAAGCAGCTCTCAAGGAAACTCAGTTTTCACACTCTATGCTTAGTGCCCTATGAGTGCATTATCTAGGACTGAACCTGGTAGAGCATCCCACACAAACGAATGCTCCACATGCGGGTTTCACATGCCACCAACTCCACATTCACAGGCAACTTCAGCGCCACATCCGTTTTCAGATAGCCCTCAATGCAAAGGCTCTAGACGCAAATATTGGTGTGAGAGCTAATTCAATCAAGGAAACACTGCATGTTGGTGAAGGGCATATTGAAGAAGAATCAGCCGAGTGGTTCTTGTGGGAGAACAACTCCATTTGGCTCACTAACTTCACACACCATCAGGCTTCCAAGCAGCTCTCAGGGAAACTCAGTTTTCACACTCTATGCTTAGTGCCCTTTGAGTGCATTATCTAGGAATGAACCTGGTAGAGCATCCCACACAAACGAATGCTCCACATGCGGGTTTCACATGCCACCAACTCCACATTCACAGGCAACTTCAGCGTCACAGCCGTTTTCAGATAGCCCTTCAATGCAAAAGGCTCTAGACGCAAATATTGGTGTGAGAGCTAATTCATCAAGTGAAACACGCATGTTGGTGAAGGGCATATTGAAGAAGAATCAGCCGAGTGGTTCTTGTGGGAGAACAACTCCATTTGGCTCACTAACGTCACACACCGTCAGGCTTCCAAACAGCTCTCAAGGAAACTCAGTTTTCACACTCTATGCTTAGTGCCCTATGAGTGCATTATCTAGGAATGAACCTGGTAGAGCATCCCACACAAACGAATGCTCCACATGCGGGTTTCACATGCCACCAACTCCACATTCACAGGCAACTTCAGCGCCAAACCCACTTTCAGATAGCCCTCAATGCAAAGGCTCTAGACGCAAATATTGGTGTGAGAGCTAATTCAATCAAGGCAACACTGCATGTTGGTGAAGGGCATATTGAAGAGAATCAGCCGAGTGGTTCTTGTGGGAGAACAACTCCATTTGGCTCACTAACGTCACACACCATCAGGCTTCCAAGCAGCTCTCAAGGAAACTCAGTTTTCACACTCTATGCTTAGTGCCCTATGAGTGCATTATCTAGGACTGAACCTGGTAGAGCATCCCACACAAACGAATGCTCCACATGCGGGTTTCACATGCCACCAACTCCACATTCACAGGCAACTTCAGCGCCACAGCCGTTTTCAGCTAGCCCTCAATGCAAAGGCTCTAGACGCAAATATTGGTGTGAGAGCTAATTCAATCAAGGAAACACTGCATGTTGGTGAAGGGCATATTGAAGAAGAATCAGCCGAGTGGTTCTTGTGGGAGAACAACTCCATTTGGCTCACTAACGTCACACACCGTCAGGCTTCCAAACAGCTCTCAAGGAAACTCAGTTTTCACACTCTATGCTTAGTGCCCTATGAGTGCATTATCTAGGAATGAACCTGGTAGAGCATCCCACACAAACGAATGCTCCACATGCGGGTTTCACATGCCACCAACTCCACATTCACAGGCAACTTCAGCGCCAAACCCACTTTCAGATAGCCCTCAATGCAAAGGCTCTAGACGCAAATATTGGTGTGAGAGCTAATTCAATCAAGGAAACACTGCATGTTGGTGAAGGGCATATTGAAGAAGAATCAGCCGAGTGGTTCTTGTGGGAGAACAATTCCATTTGGCTCACTAACTTCACACACCATCAGGCTTCCAAGCAGCTCTCAAGGAAACTCAGTTTTCACACTCTATGCTTAGTGCCCTATGAGTGCATTATCTAGCAATGAACCTGATAGAACATCCCACACAAACGAATGCTCCACATGCGGGTTTCACATGCCACCAACTCCACATTCACAGGCAACTTCAGCGCCACAGCCGTTTTCAGATAGCCCTCAATGCAAGGCTCTAGACGCAAATATTGGTGTGAGAGCTAATTCAATCAAGGAAACACTGCATGTTGGTGAAGGGCATATTGAAGAAGAATCAGCTGAGTGGTTCTTGTGGGAGAACAACTCCATTTGGCTCACTAACGTCACACACCATCAGGCTTCCAAGCAGCTCTCAAGGAAACTCAGTTTTCACACTCTATGCTTAGTGCCCATTGAGTGCATTATCTATGAATGAACCTGGTAGAGCATCCCACACAAACGAATGCTCCACATGCGGGTTTCACATGCCACCAACTCCACATTCACAGGCAACTTCAGCGCCACAGCCGTTTTCAGATAGCCCTCAATGCAAAGGCTCTAGACGCAAATATTGGTGTGAGAGCTAATTCAATCAAGGAAACACTGCATGTTGGTGAAGGGCATATTGAAGAAGAATCAGCCGAGTGGTTCTTGTGGGAGAACAACTCCATTTGGCTCACTAACGTCACACACCATCAGGCTTCCAAGCAGCTCTCAAGGAAACTCAGTTTTCACACTCTATGCTTAGTGCCCTATGAGTGCATTATCTAGGACTGAACCTGGTAGAGCATCCCACACAAACGAATGCTCCACATGCGGGTTTCACATGCCACCAACTCCACATTCACAGGCAACTTCAGCGCCACAGCCGTTTTCAGATAGCCCTCAATGCAAAGGCTCTAGACGCAAATATTGGTGTGAGAGCTAATTCAATCAAGGAAACACTGCATGTTGGTGAAGGGCATATTGAAGAAGAATCAGCCGAGTGGTTCTTGTGGGAGAACAACTCCATTTGGCTCACTAACTTCACACACCATCAGGCTTCCAAGCAGCTCTCAAGGAAACTCAGTTTTCACACTCTATGCTTAGTGCCCTTTGAGTGCATTATCTAGGAATGAACCTGGTAGAGCATCCCACACAAACGAATGCTCCACATGCGGGTTTCACATGCCACCAACTCCACATTCACAGGCAACTTCAGCGCCACAGCCGTTTGCAGATAGCCCTCAATGCAAAGGCTCTAGACGCAAATATTGGTGTGAGAGCTAATTCAATCAAGGAAACACTGCATGTTGGTGAAGGGCATATTGAAGAAGAATCAGCCGAGTGGTTCTTGTGGGAGAACAACTCCATTGGGCTCACTAACTTCACACACCATCAGGCTTCCAAGCAGCTCTCAAGGAAACTCAGTTTTCACACTCCAGGCTTAGTGCCCTTTGAGTGCATTATCTAGGAATGAACCTGGTAGAGCATCCCACACAAACGAATGCTCCACATGCGGGTTTCACATGCCACCAACTCCACATTCACAGGCAACTTCAGCGCCACAGCCGTTTGCAGATAGCCCTCAATGCAAAGGCTCTAGACGCAAATATTGGTGTGAGAGCTAATTCAATCAAGGAAACACTGCATGTTGGTGAAGGGCATATTGAAGAAGAATCAGCCGAGTGGTTCTTGTGGGAGAACAACTCCATTTAGCTCACTAACTTCACACACCATCAGGCTTCCAAGCAGCTCTCAAGGAAACTCAGTTTTCACACTCTATGCTTAGTGCCCTATGAGTGCATTATCTAGGAATGAACCTGGTAGAGCATCCCACCAAACGAATGCTCCACATGCGGGTTTCACATGCCACCAACTCCACATTCACAGGCAACTTCAGCGCCACAGCCGTTTGCAGATAGCCCTCAATGCAAAGGCTCTAGACGCAAATATTGGTGTGAGAGCTAATTCAATCAAGGAAACACTGCATGTTGGTGAAGGGCATATTGAAGAAGAATCAGCCGAGTGGTTCTTGTGGGAGAAAACTCCATTTGGCTCACTAACTTCACACACCATCAGGCTTCCTAGCAGCTCTCAAGGAAACTCAGTTTTCACACTCTATGCTTAGTGCCCTTTGAGTGCATTATCTAGGAATGAACCTGGTAGAGCATCCCACACAAACGAATGCTCCACATGCGGGTTTCACATGCCACCAACTCCACATTCACAGGCAACTTCAGCGCCACAGCCGTTTGCAGATAGCCCTCAATGCAAAGTCTCTAGACGCAAATATTGGTGTGAGAGCTAATTCAATCAAGGAAACACTGCATGTTGGTGAAGGGCATATTGAAGAAGAATCAGCCGAGTGGTTCTTGTGGGAGAACAACTCCATTTGGCTCACTAACGTCACACACCATCAGGCTTCCAAGCAGCTCTCAAGGAAACTCAGTTTTCACACTCCACGCTTAGTGCCCTTTGAGTGCATTATCTAGGAATGAACCTGGTAGAGCATCCCACACAAACGAATGCTCCACATGCGGGTTTCACATGCCACCAACTCCACATTCACAGGCAACTTCAGCGCCACAGCCGTTTGCAGATAGCCCTCAATGCAAAGGCTCTAGACGCAAATATTGGTGTGAGAGCTAATTCAATCAAGGAAACACTGCATGTTGGTGAAGGGCATATTGAAGAAGAATCAGCCGAGTGGTTCTTGTGGGAGAACAACTCCATTTGGCTCACTAACTTCACACACCATCAGGCTTCCAAGCAGCTCTCAAGGAAACTCAGTTTTCACACTCTATGCTTAGTGCCCTTTGAGTGCATTATCTAGGAATGAACCTGGTAGAGCATCCCACACAAACGAATGCTCCACATGCGGGTTTCACATGCCACCAACTCCACATTCACAGGCAACTTGAGCGCCACAGCCGTTTGCAGATAGCCCTCAATGCAAAGGCTCTAGACGCAAATATTGGTGTGAGAGCTAATTCAATCAAGGAAACACTGCATGTTGGTGAAGGGCATATTGAAGAAGAATCAGCCGAGTGGTTCTTGTGGGAGAACAACTCCATTTGGCTCACTAACTTCACACACCATCAGGCTTCCAAGCAGCTCTCAAGGAAACTCAGTTTTCACACTCTATGCTTAGTGCCCTTTGAGTGCATTATCTAGGAATGAACCTGGTAGAGCATCCCACACAAACGAATGCTCCACATGCGGGTTTCACATGCCACCAACTCCACATTCACAGGCAACTTCAGCGCCACAGCCGTTTGCAGATAGCCCTCAATGCAAAGGCTCTAGACGCAAATATTGGTGTGAGAGCTAATTCAATCAAGGAAACACTGCATGTTGGTGAAGGGCATATTGAAGAAGAATCAGCCGAGTGGTTCTTGTGGGAGAACAACTCCATTTGGCTCACTAACTTCACACACCATCAGGCTTCCAAGCAGCTCTCAAGGAAACTCAGTTTTCACACTCCAGGCTTAGTGCCCTTTGAGTGCATTATCTAGGAATGAACCTGGTAGAGCATCCCACACAAACGAATGCTCCACATGCGGGTTTCACATGCCACCAACTCCACATTCACAGGCAACTTCAGCGCCACAGCCGTTTTCAGATAGCCCTCAATGCAAAGGCTCTAGACGCAAATATTGGTGTGAGAGCTAATTCAATCAAGGAAACACTGCATGTTGGTGAAGGGCATATTGAAGAAGAATCAGCCGAGTGGTTCTTGTGGGAGAAAACTCCATTTGGCTCACTAA
This sequence comes from Ochotona princeps, assembly GCF_030435755.1. NCBI lineage: Eukaryota > Metazoa > Chordata > Mammalia > Lagomorpha > Ochotonidae > Ochotona > Ochotona princeps. The sequence goes on along the minus strand of NW_026696373.1, from coordinate 12,698 downwards.
CTTCACACACCATCAGGCTTCCAAGCAGCTCTCAAGGAAACTCAGTTTTCACACTCTATGCTTAGTGCCCTTTGAGTGCATTATCTAGGAATGAACCTGGTAGAGCATCCCACACAAACGAATGCTCCACATGCGGGTTTCACATGCCACCAACTCCACATTCACAGGCAACTTGAGCGCCACAGCCGTTTTCAGATAGCCCTCAATGCAAAGGCTCTAGACGCAAATATTGGTGTGAGAGCTAATTCAATCAAGGAAACACTGCATGTTGGTGAAGGGCATATTGAAGAAGAATCAGCCGAGTGGTTCTTGTGGGAGAACAACTCCATTTGGCTCACTAACTTCACACACCATCAGGCTTCCAAGCAGCTCTCAAGGAAACGCAGTTTTCACACTCTATGCTTAGTGCCCTTTGAGTGCATTATCTAGGAATGAACCTGGTAGAGCATCCCACACAAACGAATGCTCCACATGCGGGTTTCACATGCCACCAACTCCACATTCACAGACAACTTCAGCGCCACAGCCGTTTTCAGCTAGCCCTCAATGCAAAGGCTCTAGACGCAAATATTGGTGTGAGAGCTAATTCAATCAAGGAAACACTGCATGTTGGTGAAGGGCATATTGAAGAAGAATCAGCCGAGTGGTTCTTGTGGGAGAACAACTCCATTTGGCTCACTAACGTCACACACCGTCAGGCTTCCAAACAGCTCTCAAGGAAACTCAGTTTTCACACTCTATGCTTAGTGCCCTATGAGTGCATTATCTAGGAATGAACCTGGTAGAGCATCCCACACAAACGAATGCTCCACATGCGGGTTTCACATGCCACCAACTCCACATTCACAGGCAACTTCAGCGCCAAACCCACTTTCAGATAGCCCTCAATGCAAAGGCTCTAGACGCAAATATTGGTGTGAGAGCTAATTCAATCAAGGAAACACTGCATGTTGGTGAAGGGCATATTGAAGAAGAATCAGCCGAGTGGTTCTTGTGGGAGAACAACTCCATTTAGCTCACTAACTTCACACACCATCAGGCTTCCAAGCAGCTCTCAAGGAAACTCAGTTTTCACACTCCAGGCTTAGTGCCCTTTGAGTGCATTATCTAGGAATGAACCTGGTAGAGCATCCCACCAAACGAATGCTCCACATGCGGGTTTCACATGCCACCAACTCCACATTCACAGGCAACTTCAGCGCCACAGCCGTTTGCAGATAGCCCTCAATGCAAAGGCTCTAGACGCAAATATTGGTGTGAGAGCTAATTCAATCAAGGAAACACTGCATGTTGGTGAAGGGCATATTGAAGAAGAATCAGCCGAGTGGTTCTTGTGGGAGAAAACTCCATTTGGCTCACTAACTTCACACACCATCAGGCTTCCTAGCAGCTCTCAAGGAAACTAAGTTTTCACACTCTATGCTTAGTGCCCTTTGAGTGCATTATCTAGGAATGAACCTGGTAGAGCATCCCACACAAACGAATGCTCCACATGCGGGTTTCACATGCCACCAACTCCACATTCACAGGCAACTTCAGCGCCACAGCCGTTTTCAGCTAGCCCTCAATGCAAAGTCTCTAGACGCAAATATTGGTGTGAGAGCTAATTCAATCAAGGAAACACTGCATGTTGGTGAAGGGCATATTGAAGAAGAATCAGCCGAGTGGTTCTTGTGGGAGAACAACTCCATTTGGCTCACTAACGTCACACACCATCAGGCTTCCAAGCAGCTCTCAAGGAAACTCAGTTTTCACACTCTATGCTTAGTGCCCTTTGAGTGCATTATCTAGGAATGAACCTGGTAGAGCATCCCACACAAACGAATGCTCCACATGCGGGTTTCACATGCCACCAACTCCACATTCACAGGCAACTTGAGCGCCACAGCCGTTTGCAGATAGCCCTCAATGCAAAGGCTCTAGACGCAAATATTGGTGTGAGAGCTAATTCAATCAAGGAAACACTGCATGTTGGTGAAGGGCATATTGAAGAAGAATCAGCCGAGTGGTTCTTGTGGGAGAACAACTCCATTTGGCTCACTAACTTCACACACCATCAGGCTTCCAAGCAGCTCTCAAGGAAACTCAGTTTTCACACTCTATGCTTAGTGCCCTTTGAGTGCATTATCTAGGAATGAACCTGGTAGAGCATCCCACACAAACGAATGCTCCACATGCGGGTTTCACATGCCACCAACTCCACATTCACAGGCAACTTGAGCGCCACAGCCGTTTGCAGATAGCCCTCAATGCAAAGGCTCTAGACGCAAATATTGGTGTGAGAGCTAATTCAATCAAGGAAACACTGCATGTTGGTGAAGGGCATATTGAAGAAGAATCAGCCGAGTGGTTCTTGTGGGAGAACAACTCCATTTGGCTCACTAACTTCACACACCATCAGGCTTCCAAGCAGCTCTCAAGGAAACTCAGTTTTCACACTCTATGCTTAGTGCCCTTTGAGTGCATTATCTAGGAATGAACCTGGTAGAGCATCCCACACAAACGAATGCTCCACATGCGGGTTTCACATGCCACCAACTCCACATTCACAGGCAACTTCAGCGTCACAGCCGTTTGCAGATAGCCCTGAATGCAAAGGCTCTAGACGCAAATATTGGTGTGAGAGCTAATTCAATCAAGGAAACACTGCATGTTGGTGAAGGGCATATTGAAGAAGAATCAGCCGAGTGGTTCTTGTGGGAGAACAACTCCATTTGGCTCACTAACTTCACACACCATCAGGCTTCCAAGCAGCTCTCAAGGAAACTCAGTTTTCACACTCCAGGCTTAGTGCCCTTTGAGTGCATTATCTAGGAATGAACCTGGTAGAGCATCCCACACAAACGAATGCTCCACATGCGGGTTTCACATGCCACCAACTCCACATTCACAGGCAACTTCAGCGCCACAGACGTTTGCAGATAGCCCTCAATGCAAAGGCTCTAGACGCAAATATTGGTGTGAGAGCTAATTCAATCAAGGAAACACTGCATGTTGGTGAAGGGCATATTGAAGAAGAATCAGCCGAGTGGTTCTTGTGGGAGAAAACTCCATTTGGCTCACTAACTTCACACACCATCAGGCTTCCAAGCAGCTCTCAAGGAAACTCAGTTTTCACACTCTATGCTTAGTGCCCTTTGAGTTTATTATCTAGGAATGAACCTGGTAGAGCATCCCACACAAACGAATGCTCCACATGCGGGTTTCACATGCCACCAACTCCACATTCACAGGCAACTTCAGCGCCACAGCCGTTTTCAGATAGCCCTGAATGCAAAGTCTCTAGACGCAAATATTGGTGTGAGAGCTAATTCAATCAAGGAAACACTGCATGTTGGTGAAGGGCATATTGAAGAAGAATCAGCCGAGTGGTTCTTGTGGGAGAACAACTCCATTTGGCTCACTAACGTCACACACCATCAGGCTTCCAAGCAGCTCTCAAGGAAACTCAGTTTTCACACTCCACGCTTAGTGCCCTTTGAGTGCATTATCTAGGAATGAACCTGGTAGAGCATCCCACACAAACGAATGCTCCACATGCGGGTTTCACATGCCACCAACTCCACATTCACAGGCAACTTGAGCGCCACAGCCGTTTTCAGATAGCCCTCAATGCAAAGGCTCTAGACGCAAATATTGGTGTGAGAGCTAATTCAATCAAGGAAACACTGCATGTTGGTGAAGGGCATATTGAAGAAGAATCAGCCGAGTGGTTCTTGTGGGAGAACAACTCCATTTGGCTCACTAACTTCACACACCATCAGGCTTCCAAGCAGCTCTCAAGGAAACGCAGTTTTCACACTCTATGCTTAGTGCCCTTTGAGTGCATTATCTAGGAATGAACCTGGTAGAGCATCCCACACAAACGAATGCTCCACATGCGGGTTTCACATGCCACCAACTCCACATTCACAGGCAACTTCAGCGCCACAGCCGTTTTCAGATAGCCCTCAATGCAAAGGCTCTAGACGCAAATATTGGTGTGAGAGCTAATTCAATCAAGGAAACACTGCATGTTGGTGAAGGGCATATTGAAGAAGTATCAGCCGAGTGGTTCTTGTGGGAGAACAACTCCATTTGGCTCACTAACTTCACACACCATCAGGCTTCCAAGCAGCTCTCAGGGAAACTCAGTTTTCACACTCTATGCTTAGTGCCCTTTGAGTGCATTATCTAGGAATGAACCTGGTAGAGCATCCCACACAAACGAATGCTCCACATGCGGGTTTCACATGCCACCAACTCCACATTCACAGGCAACTTCAGCGCCACAGACGTTTTCAGATAGCCCTGAATGCAAAGGCTCTAGACGCAAATATTGGTGTGAGAGCTAATTCAATCAAGGAAACACTGCATGTTGGTGAAGGGCATATTGAAGAAGAATCAGCCGAGTGGTTCTTGTGGGAGAACAACTCCATTTGGCTCACTAACGTCACACACCATCAGGCTTCCAAGCAGCTCTCAAGGAAACTCAGTTTTCACACTCTATGCTTAGTGCCCTATGAGTGCATTATCTAGGAATGAACCTGGTAGAGCATCCCACACAAACGAATGCTCCACATGCGGGTTTCACATGCCACCAACTCCACATTCACAGGCAACTTCAGCGCCAAACCCACTTTCAGATAGCCCTCAATGCAAAGGCTCTAGACGCAAATATTGGTGTGAGAGCTAATTCAATCAAGGAAACACTGCATGTTGGTGAAGGGCATATTGAAGAAGAATCAGCCGAGTGGTTCTTGTGGGAGAACAACTCCATTTGGCTCACTAACGTCACACACCATCAGGCTTCCAAGCAGCTCTCAAGGAAACTCAGTTTTCACACTCTATGCTTAGTGCCCTATGAGTGCATTATCTAGGAATGAACCTGGTAGAGCATCCCACACAAACGAATGCTCCACATGCGGGTTTCACATGCCACCAACTCCACATTCACAGGCAACTTCAGCGCCACAGCCGTTTTCAGATAGCCCTCAATGCAAAGGCTCTAGACGCAAATATTGGTGTGAGAGCTAATTCAATCAAGGAAACACTGCATGTTGGTGAAGGGCATATTGAAGAAGAATCAGCCGAGTGGTTCTTGTGGGAGAACAACTCCATTTGGCTCACTAACGTCACACACCATCAGGCTTCCAAGCAGCTCTCAAGGAAACTCAGTTTTCACACTCCACGCTTAGTGCCCTTTGAGTGCATTATCTAGGAATGAACCTGGTAGAGCATCCCACACAAACGAATGCTCCACATGCGGGTTTCACATGCCACCAACTCCACATTCACAGGCAACTTCAGCGCCACAGCCGTTTGCAGATAGCCCTCAATGCAAAGGCTCTAGACGCAAATATTGGTGTGAGAGCTAATTCAATCAAGGAAACACTGCATGTTGGTGAAGGGCATATTGAAGAAGAATCAGCCGAGTGGTTCTTGTGGGAGAACAACTCCATTTGGCTCACTAACTTCACACACCATCAGGCTTCCAAGCAGCTCTCAAGGAAACTCAGTTTTCACACTCTATGCTTAGTGCCCTTTGAGTGCATTATCTAGGAATGAACCTGGTAGAGCATCCCACACAAACGAATGCTCCACATGCGGGTTTCACATGCCAACAACTCCACATTCACAGGCAACTTGAGCGCCACAGCCGTTTTCAGATAGCCCTCAATGCAAAGGCTCTAGACGCAAATATTGGTGTGAGAGCTAATTCAATCAAGGAAACACTGCATGTTGGTGAAGGGCATATTGAAGAAGAATCAGCCGAGTGGTTCTTGTGGGAGAACAACTCCATTTGGCTCACTAACGTCACACACCATCAGGCTTCCAAGCAGCTCTCAAGGAAACTCAGTTTTCACACTCTATGCTTAGTGCCCATTGAGTGCATTATCTAGGAATGAACCTGGTAGAGCATCCCACACAAACGAATGCTCCACATGCGGGTTTCACATGCCACCAACTCCACATTCACAGGCAACTTCAGCGCCACAGACGTTTGCAGATAGCCCTCAATGCAAAGGCTCTAGACGCAAATATTGGTGTGAGAGCTAATTCAATCAAGGAAACACTGCATGTTGGTGAAGGGCATATTGAAGAAGAATCAGCCGAGTGGTTCTTGTGGGAGAACAACTCCATTTGGCTCACTAACTTCACACACCATCAGGCTTCCAAGCAGCTCTCAAGGAAACAGTTTTCACACTCTAGGCTTAGTGCCCTTTGAGTGCATTATCTAGGAATGAACCTGGTAGAGCATCCCACACAAACGAATGCTCCACATGCGGGTTTCACATGCCACCAACTCCACATTCACAGGCAACTTCAGCGCCACAGACGTTTGCAGATAGCCCTCAATGCAAAGGCTCTAGACGCAAATATTGGTGTGAGAGCTAATTCAATCAAGGAAACACTGCATGTTGGTGAAGGGCATATTGAAGAAGAATCAGCCGAGTGGTTCTTGTGGGAGAACAACTCCATTTGGCTCACTAACTTCACACACCATCAGGCTTCCAAGCAGCTCTCAAGGAAACTCAGTTTTCACACTCTATGCTTAGTGCTCTTTGAGTGCATTATCTAGGACTGAACCTGGTAGAGCATCCCACACAAACGAATGCTCCACATGCGGGTTTCACATGCCACCAACTCCACATTCACAGGCAACTTCAGCGCCAAACCCACTTTCAGATAGCCCTCAATGCAAAGGCTCTAGACGCAAATATTGGTGTGAGAGCTAATTCAATCAAGGAAACACTGCATGTTGGTGAAGGGCATATTGAAGAAGAATCAGCCGAGTGGTTCTTGTGGGAGAACAATTCCATTTGGCTCACTAACTTCACACACCATCCGGCTTCCAAGCAGCTCTCAAGGAAACTCAGTTTTCACACTCTATGCTTAGTGCCCTATGAGTGCATTATCTAGGAATGAACCTGGTAGAACATCCCACACAAACGAATGCTCCACATGCGGGTTTCACATGCCACCAACTCCACATTCACAGGCAACTTCAGCGCCACAGCCGTTTTCAGATTGCCCTCAATGCAAAGGCTCTAGACGCAAATATTGGTGTGAGAGCTAATTCAATCAAGGAAACACTGCATGTTGGTGAAGGGCATATTGAAGAAGTATCAGCCGAGTGGTTCTTGTGGGAGAACAACTCCATTTGGCTCACTAACGTCACACACCATCAGGCTTCCAAGCAGCTCTCAAGGAAACTCAGTTTTCACACTCTATGCTTAGGGCCCTATGAGTGCATTATCTATGAATGAACCTGGTAGAGCATCCCACACAAACGAATGCTCCACATGCGTGTTTCACATGCCACCAACTCCACATTCACAGGCAACTTCAGCGCCACAGCCGTTTGCAGATAGCCCTCAATGCAAAGGCTCTAGACGCAAATATTGGTGTGAGAGCTAATTCAATCAAGGAAACACTGCATGTTGGTGAAGGGCATATTGAAGAAGAATCAGCCGAGTGGTTCTTGTGGGAGAACAACTCCATTTGGCTCACTAACTTCACACACCATCAGGTTTCCAAGCAGCTCTCAGGGAAACTCAGTTTTCACACTCTATGCTTAGGGCCCTATGAGTGCATTATCTAGGAATGAACCTGGTAGAGCATCCCACACAAACGAATGCTCCACATGCGGGTTTCACATGCCACCAACTCCACATTCACAGGCAACTTCAGCGCCACAGCCGTTTTCAGATAGCCCGGAATGCAAAGGCTCTAGACGCAAATATTGGTGTGAGAGCTAATTCAATCAAGGAAACACTGCATGTTGGTGAAGGGCATATTGAAGAAGAATCAGCCGAGTGGTTCTTGTGGGAGAACAACTCCATTTGGCTCACTAAATTCACACACCATCAGGCTTCCAAGCAGCTCTCAAGGAAACTCAGTTTTCACACTCTATGCTTAGTGCCCTTTGAGTGCATTATCTAGGAATGAACCTGGTAGAGCATCCCACACAAACGAATGCTCCACATGCGGGTTTCACATGCCACCAACTCCACATTCACAGGCAACTTGAGCGCCACAGCCGTTTTCAGATAGCCCTCAATGCAAAGGCTCTAGACGCAAATATTGGTGTGAGAGCTAATTCAATCAAGGAAACACTGCATGTTGGTGAAGGGCATATTGAAGAAGAATCAGCCGAGTGGTTCTTGTGGGAGAACAACTCCATTTGGCTCACTAACGTCACACACCGTCAGGCTTCCAAACAGCTCTCAAGGAAACTCAGTTTTCACACTCTATGCTTAGTGCCCTATGAGTGCATTATCTAGGAATGAACCTGGTAGAGCATCCACACAAACGAATGCTCCACATGCGGGTTTCACATGCCACCAACTCCACATTCACAGGCAACTTCAGCGCCACAGCCGTTTTCAGATAGCCCTCAATGCAAAGGCTCTAGACGCAAATATTGGTGTGAGAGCTAATTCAATCAAGGAAACACTGCATGTTGGTGAAGGGCATATTGAAGAAGAATCAGCCGAGTGGTTCTTGTGGGAGAACAACTCCATTTGGCTCACTAACGTCACACACCATCAGGCTTCCAAGCAGCTCTCAGGGAAACTCAGTTTTCACACTCTATGCTTAGGGCCCTATGAGTGCATTATCTAGGAATGAACCTGGTAGAGCATCCCACACAAACGAATGCTCCACATGCGGGTTTCACATGCCACCAACTCCACATTCACAGGCAACTTCAGCGCCACAGCCGTTTGCAGATAGCCCTCAATGCAAAGGCTCTAGACGCAAATATTGGTGTGAGAGCTAATTCAATCAAGGAAACACTGCATGTTGGTGAAGGGCATATTGAAGAAGAATCAGCCGAGTGGTTCTTGTGGGAGAACAACTCCATTTGGCTCACTAACTTCACACACCATCAGGCTTCCAAGCAGCTCTCAGGGAAACTCAGTTTTCACACTCTATGCTTAGGGCCCTATGAGTGCATTATCTAGGAATGAACCTGGTAGAGCATCCCACACAAACGAATGCTCCACATGCGGGTTTCACATGCCACCAACTCCACATTCACAGGCAACTTCAGCGCCACAGACGTTTTCAGATAGCCCTCAATGCAAAGGCTCTAGACGCAAATATTGGTGTGAGAGCTAATTCAATCAAGGAAACACTGCATGTTGGTGAAGGGCATATTGAAGAAGAATCAGCCGAGTGGTTCTTGTGGGGAGAACAACTCCATTTGGCTCACTAACTTCACACACCATCAGGCTTCCAAGCAGCTCTCAAGGAAACTCAGTTTTCACACTCTATGCTTAGTGCCCTATGAGTGCATTATCTAGGACTGAACCTGGTAGAGCATCCCACACAAACGAATGCTCCACATGCGGGTTTCACATGCCACCAACTCCACATTCACAGGCAACTTCAGCGCCACAGACGTTTGCAGATAGCCCTCAATGCAAAGGCTCTAGACGCAAATATTGGTGTGAGAGCTAATTCAATCAAGGAAACACTGCATGTTGGTGAAGGGCATATTGAAGAAGAATCAGCCGAGTGGTTCTTGTGGGAGAACAACTCCATTTGGCTCACTAACTTCACACACCATCAGGCTTCCAAGCAGCTCTCAAGGAAACTCAGTTTTCACACTCTATGCTTAGTGCCCTTTGAGTGCATTATCTAGGAATGAACCTGGTAGAGCATCCCACACAAACGAATGCTCCACATGCGGGTTTCACATGCCACCAACTCCACATTCACAGGCAACTTCAGCGTCACAGCCGTTTTCAGATAGCCCTCAATGCAAAGGCTCTAGACGCAAATATTGGTGTGAGAGCTAATTCAATCAAGGAAACACTGCATGTTGGTGAAGGGCATATTGAAGAAGATCAGCCGAGTGGTTCTTGTGGGAGAACAACTCCATTTGGCTCACTAACGTCACACACCGTCAGGCTTCCAAACAGCTCTCAAGGAAACTCAGTTTTCACACTCTATGCTTAGTGCCCTATGAGTGCATTATCTAGGAATGAACCTGGTAGAGCATCCCACACAAACGAATGCTCCACATGCGGGTTTCACATGCCACCAACTCCACATTCACAGGCAACTTCAGCGCCAAACCCACTTTCAGATAGCCCTCAATGCAAAGGCTCTAGACGCAAATATTGGTGTGAGAGCTAATTCAATCAAGGAAACACTGCATGTTGGTGAAGGGCATATTGAAGAAGAATCAGCCGAGTGGTTCTTGTGGGAGAACAATTCCATTTGGCTCACTAACTTCACACACCATCAGGCTTCCAAGCAGCTCTCAAGGAAACTCAGTTTTCACACTCTATGCTTAGTGCCCTATGAGTGCATTATCTAGCAATGAACCTGATAGAACATCCCACACAAACGAATGCTCCACATGCGGGTTTCACATGCCACCAACTCCACATTCACAGGCAACTTCAGCGCCACAGACGTTTTCAGATAGCCCTGAATGCAAGGCTCTAGACGCAAATATTGGTGTGAGAGCTAATTCAATCAAGGAAACACTGCATGTTGGTGAAGGGCATATTGAAGAAGAATCAGCTGAGTGGTTCTTGTGGGAGAACAACTCCATTTGGCTCACTAACTTCACACACCATCAGGCTTCCAAGCAGCTCTCAAGGAAACTCAGTTTTCACACTCTATGCTTAGTGCCCTATGAGTGCATTATCTAGGACTGAACCTGGTAGAGCATCCCACACAAACGAATGCTCCACATGCGGGTTTCACATGCCACCAACTCCACATTCACAGGCAACTTCAGCGCCACATCCGTTTTCAGATAGCCCTCAATGCAAAGGCTCTAGACGCAAATATTGGTGTGAGAGCTAATTCAATCAAGGAAACACTGCATGTTGGTGAAGGGCATATTGAAGAAGAATCAGCCGAGTGGTTCTTGTGGGAGAACAACTCCATTTGGCTCACTAACTTCACACACCATCAGGCTTCCAAGCAGCTCTCAGGGAAACTCAGTTTTCACACTCTATGCTTAGTGCCCTTTGAGTGCATTATCTAGGAATGAACCTGGTAGAGCATCCCACACAAACGAATGCTCCACATGCGGGTTTCACATGCCACCAACTCCACATTCACAGGCAACTTCAGCGTCACAGCCGTTTTCAGATAGCCCTCAATGCAAAGGCTCTAGACGCAAATATTGGTGTGAGAGCTAATTCAATCAAGGAAACACTGCATGTTGGTGAAGGGCATATTGAAGAAGAATCAGCCGAGTGTTCTTGTGGGAGAACAACTCCATTTGGCTCACTAACGTCACACACCGTCAGGCTTCCAAACAGCTCTCAAGGAAACTCAGTTTTCACACTCTATGCTTAGTGCCCTATGAGTGCATTATCTAGGAATGAACCTGGTAGAGCATCCCACACAAACGAAATGCTCCACATGCGGGTTTCACATGCCACCAACTCCACATTCACAGGCAACTTCAGCGCCAAACCCACTTTCAGATAGCCCTCAATGCAAAGGCTCTAGACGCAAATATTGGTGTGAGAGCTAATTCAATCAAGGAAACACTGCATGTTGGTGAAGGGCATATTGAAGAAGAATCAGCCGAGTGGTTCTTGTGGGAGAACAATTCCATTTGGCTCACTAACTTCACACACCATCAGGCTTCCAAGCAGCTCTCAAGGAAACTCAGTTTTCACACTCTATGCTTAGTGCCCTATGAGTGCATTATCTAGCAATGAACCTGATAGAACATCCCACACAAACGAATGCTCCACATGCGGGTTTCACATGCCACCAACTCCACATTCACAGGCAACTTCAGCGCCACAGCCGTTTTCAGATAGCCCTCAATGCAAGGCTCTAGACGCAAATATTGGTGTGAGAGCTAATTCAATCAAGGAAACACTGCATGTTGGTGAAGGGCATATTGAAGAAGAATCAGCTGAGTGGTTCTTGTGGGAGAACAACTCCATTTGGCTCACTAACGTCACACACCATCAGGCTTCCAAGCAGCTCTCAAGGAAACTCAGTTTTCACACTCTATGCTTAGTGCCCATTGAGTGCATTATCTATGAATGAACCTGGTAGAGCATCCCACACAAACGAATGCTCCACATGCGGGTTTCACATGCCACCAACTCCACATTCACAGGCAACTTCAGCGCCACAGCCGTTTTCAGATAGCCCTCAATGCAAAGGCTCTAGACGCAAATATTGGTGTGAGAGCTAATTCAATCAAGGCAACACTGCATGTTGGTGAAGGGCATATTGAAGAAGAATCAGCCGAGTGGTTCTTGTGGGAGAACAACTCCATTTGGCTCACTAACGTCACACACCATCAGGCTTCCAAGCAGCTCTCAAGGAAACTCAGTTTTCACACTCTATGCTTAGTGCCCTATGAGTGCATTATCTAGGACTGAACCTGGTAGAGCATCCCACACAAACGAATGCTCCACATGCGGGTTTCACATGCCACCAACTCCACATTCACAGGCAACTTCAGCGCCACAGCCGTTTTCAGATAGCCCTCAATGCAAAGGCTCTAGACGCAAATATTGGTGTGAGAGCTAATTCAATCAAGGAAACACTGCATGTTGGTGAAGGGCATATTGAAGAAGAATCAGCCGAGTGGTTCTTGTGGGAGAACAACTCATTTGGCTCACTAACGTCACACACCGTCAGGCTACCAAACAGCTCTCAAGGAAACTCAGTTTTCACACTCTATGCTGAGTGCCCTATGAGTGCATTATCTAGGA